>NC_133751.1:23461803-23761803 GCF_036562045.2 Rhinolophus sinicus
CCTTTAGAACGTCTCCTGAGACATGGTCTGAAGGTAATTTTGGGAAACAGAGAGGTAAGAAAGCATATGAAGAGCCAACAAAAGATTCAGAGAAAGAGAGAGACCCCAGACAACGGAATGAAAAGAGACAGGGATGTGGAATATTGCAGAAGCCAAAAGAAAGGAACTTCAAAAATAAAATGAGTAGGTAGACATAGTAGGCAGGAAAATTAACCTTGCTATGGGTATTTGCAAAACTTGTTTACATTTAGGAATAAATAAGGCAACGCCCATATTTTTCAGTTGCTTTTATTCTACATAGAATAGAGTTAATATGTAGAAATGTTTGGATTATTGTACGTAAAATAGTTACAGTGTCACATTTATACTTTAAGACCTGTAGATACTATTTTTAAAAGACGAAAAGGGGATTTTGGGTTAAGACACAACACACAATTTTATGAGATGGTAGGAAGTGTTTCACAATATTACATGTAATTATATATAATAAGCATGCACAGGTAATATGTCTCCCTTGACCATCTGGTTACCTGTTTCATGTTCATTTTCATAACTGTTTTATTTATTAAAATACCCTTATTGTATATTTCTTTTCCTTAATGACAGTCCATATTAAAAGGCATGTCCCAGGTGGAGTGTTTAGAAATATATTACACATTAGACACATTAATTCAGGATCTGGGATTGTCGGCTGTGACACACTGCACTATGGGGCAAGAGGCTTGACCCCTTATTAACTGTGAGATTTTGGTCAAGGGTCAATTTTCCAGTCTCCATTACCTCATGTGATAAGGGAAGATTAGATTATAACGAATGACATGAGGGATATCATTTGTTTTATAAAGTTATATTATGGGAGTAAATAGGAAACAATTACAGAACACAAAATTGTATGTATAGTATAATATCAGCTATATAACAAATATGTTGAGAAATGCCTGGAAGGAAATAAACTGTAATATTACCAGTAACTATCTCTGGGAATTGGAATCACTGCTGATTTTTATAATTGTATTCTATCTATCTTCAGTAATTTTGAATTTTCTATACTGTGTTGCCTTTCAGGAAAAAGAAAATTTCACACATATATGCTACATACTTCATGTCATCCAAGGCATGGAGGTAATCATGTTTTGAACTCTTTTCAGCTTTCAGATGTCAGATTCTGATGTTCACTGTATCTCATGGCTAAGGGTCTCCAACCAAATCGCTTTCTTTTGCCAGCCCTTCAGCCATTTTCTGCCTCTTGCCCTCTGACCAGGGTCCACGCTTTTGGGGCAGTTCCTATAACCAGTTCTGTGATTAGACCATTAGCCTCCACACAGCAATGATCTAGATATATCTGTAATATAACTAAAGTACACAAGAGTAATCTAATTATATTTGTGAAAAGCAAGTGTGGATCCTGTGCCCTCCCCCTCTCCACCCCCCACCTCTAATACAACCAAACACTTCAATGGTCCACACGGACCAAAAGTATCATGATTGTAGCTTTACATTTTGAATGTGATTGATTTGATTAAGATTCTTTTTTTTTTTTCCGTCACTTGACTATAAGTTCCTTGAAGTTAGGTACCCTGTTAGTTTTTGTTCCCCATTGGAGTTCCAGCTCTAACTTGAGCTCAGGATTCAATGCTGCAGTTCCCATGCTTTGAGTGACTGGTCCTTCCCCACCCAGGTAGTCCTCACGTCCTTGAAGGCTGTCCCCATCTCTGACTACCTCAATTCTTAACCATCCTGTTTAACCACAGCCTCCCGTCCTCGTCCCCCATGCGCCTTTCTTTTACTTCATAGCACTTATCTCCATGTGAAATTGCCTCCTCTGTTTATCTTTATCTTTATATTTATTCTTTATGTGTTTAGTGTCTGTCTCCCGCTAGCAGACTGTAAACTCTTTGAGAGAAATGACTAGGTTGTGTTCATTTCTGTAACCACAGTACCTGAGACAGGCCTTATCATAGTGGATGCTCGACAAACATTTGTGAAATGAGTAGAGGCATTGTGTGAACAGTGTTTTCTGTAAGGAAAGAAGGTAGACAGGACGTAAAAATGGAAAGCATAAAATAAGAAAAGAAAAAAGGAAAGATGTAAGAAACAGAGGAAGAAACAACTATACTAGAAATCTAACGTGGCTCTTTTTCACATTAAACGTGGGGAACTATCATGCCTATATTAGAGTTTTTCTTGCCCCAGTATCTTTAAGAAAAACAATGAAAATAAATGGCTTGAGAGAGTCAGAAGACATCAATGCCAGTCCTGCTCTGTCACGGTGCCAATTTACTTTCACAGTGAATGTCCTCTGATCTAACAAGGGAATAGGGTTAGATGGTCTCTAATGTTCCATTCCATATTAAAATTCTGTGGTTCTAAACTTTTAATTCTGAAATGTATTTGCTTTCTATTTCTATATTGTCAGATACCAGAATAATTACATTGAAGATTTAGGTTCAACTTTTAGGTAAAATAACTTAATTGAGAAATATATAGTCAAATTAAACTCATATGTTAACTCAGTTTTAATTTTTATAAGCATTTTAAGACAAATTCATTGATTTTTATACATTTTCACATTCATGTGATTTATACATTAAGTGGCATATATATGTGTGTATATGAGTGTGTGTGTGTGTGTTGTGTTACATAATATATAGATGCTCCTTGACTTACGATAAACTCATTGCTAAGTTGAAAATACATTAAGATGAAAATGCATTTAATACACCTAACCTACCAAACATCATAGCTCACCCTAGCCCACCTTAAACATGCTCAGAACGCTTACATTAGCCTACAGGTGGGAAAAATCATCTCACTGCAGCTGCCCAGCATCACAAGAGAGTATTGTACTGCACGTCACTAGCCTGGGAAAAGATCCAAATTCAAAACTCAAAGTATGGTTTCTACTGAATACGTATCGCTTTCTCACCATGGTAAAGTTGAAAAATCCGAAGTCAAACCATTGTAATTCAGGGACTGTCCAGACTACAATTACACACAATATATAATAGGATATATATCTTATGTATTTAAATACTGGGTATAATTTTTAAAAGTTACTTTGGTATGTGAAATACACAAAGGTCCTTGAAGGCAAACTAAATTCGTGTAGTTCTATCAAGTATATTTATTCAGATACCTGAACGAGTTTGAATCCAGGCTAAGAAGAGTGCCCCTCCTCTCCTGCTGTGAAATTTAATGGAGATACATTTATTACATTTACTTAAAATGGATTCGCCATACAAGAGTATGTTTCTAGCATTGTCTTCCAGCAGCTTCTTCTCTTAACTATCTGTATTTAAACATGGACTAGAAAGCAAGGGCCCTGAATTTGGGTCTCAGTTTTGACACTCTCTTGTAATGGATTCTTTTTATCCTGGTATAATAAAAACAGCACTCTTAGGTCAGTGATTCAAGAACATTTCATTTCACTTCTTGGGATATTTTCATTTAGATGATTTTTTTTGGCTGGAAATGATAGATTATATTTGTGAGAGCTTATTGAGCTATAAACGTGGCATGTAAGACAAGAAAGATACTCACAATTCACACCCATACTCACATACTTACACAGGAGCCTTAGTGACTCCCATTTGAGTGAAGAAGATAAACACTACCATCTCCTTTATCTGTATTGTTGGTAAACCAGGTAGTTGATATTATCTCTAAAAACCATATTCCTTAACTGTATTTCTACTGATATTAATTGGTATAATTAAGGCTTGAATCGTCTAAAATATTTCAGGAACCCACAGTGAACATTCTTTCCTTTATCTGAAAATGTAGTTTTATTTCATCTGAAATTGTTTTCTATAATTTTCCTCTCTACCCACAAAAGACCTTCTTTTATACGAATGGAGATACTCACTCATGAACCTGTAGACTATAACTACACTTCATAGAAATGAAAGAAACCATAATTCTCTCCTGGCACTGAGAGAATATCAATGGGTATCCTGAATGTGAAACTATTTACTTTTTATTACTATAATGATTTTTAAATAATTTCCATAATTTGAAATGTGGTTAGAATGCCACTGGTATTTGAAAGCTGGCAGCATGACTTAATATTTTTTAACATAGGATCTCATGTTTGCTACAGTGCTTCGTAATTTAAAATGTCACTATTCATGCTATAATATTATAAACGCTAATAAAGCTAAACCAGTGGCAATGAAGTTTTATATCATTATTCTAACTCATTTTTGAGTCCCAGGTTTACATAAGTTTATATAAGTTTTTTATATAAGTTTTCTTAGCCACCCCTATTTCCTTTATCTAATGTAAAATAACATTTTTTCCCTCTTCTTTGTTATTTACTGGGATGTTTATTCTAGTGTTTCTAACATTCAAGGGTCTTTTTTGTATTTCTTTGTAGTCTGTTCAGTGGAGCAGAAAATTTGTCTCAGTTTCAATTTCTCTTTTGTTCTCAGAGCATCCCCCCTCCTCCAGTGCTGAAGTGGAAAAATAATTTTCCCTCTTGCACCATACACAGGTTCAAAGTCCTGTTTTTGTTCTTTTTTTACCACGTTGCTCCAAATAGCAAATATTCTAACCCACAAGAAATAAAACAAAACAAAACAGCAAAGCTCTAACTTGGAAGTCTACAAGGATCTGAAAATAATTGAAATAATTTCCTGCAACTGGGATTAGCCCTTAGCAGTTAGTTCATTGGACATTCTGAGGAGAGACACATGGAAACCAGCTAGTGCACCAACCTGCTACCAGATGCAGAAGTCAGGGGTTGTCATGGAGAATGGGAGGCAAACTGAAGAAATTAAAAGGCAAGTAGCAAACAATTCAGTAGGCTAAACCAGGGATTTGGGAGTCTCCCAAGGCTCCTCCCTTCCTCATTCCCTGCATGAGTCACTTTTCCAGTCTGTCCACACCCATTCACCCTTCTTCCATCAGCGCCACCCCACATTCCCATTCACCCTCAAACTGCTGCCAAAGGATCTTTCTGAAATAGAAAAATACAAGTCCAACCAAACTCCACAAATCCCCTTGCTGTGTACACTCTTCTAGTTTATCCCAGTTTTCAGAGTAAGGTTAACACAGACCTACTTTTAGCTCATTTCCTGTCACTCCCCTGCACTTATCCTCCCCTCACTTCCAACAGACAGAGGGGCAGGTCTGTTGTATTTGCCATGCTCTTTTCTCCACTTGACCTAGACATAACTCCCTTTTCCTTTTGCTAATTTCTACACACCTTTCAAGGTATCGTGTTTCCCCGAAAGTAAGACCGGGTCTTATATTAATTTTTGCTCCAAAAGACATATTAGGGTGTCTTTTCAGGGGATGTCTTTTTTCATGTACAACAATCTACATTTATTCAAATACAGTCATGTCATCTTCTTCTGGAACATCGTCATAACGTACTAAATGCGTCCGTCTGGCTGACGATCTTAATTGGGGCTTATTTTCGGGGTAAGTCTTATTTTGGGGGAAACACAGTACCAGTTAAAATAACTCCTCCCAACATCCTTCCCTGACTCTCCTCAGGGCCCCTTTTGGGCTTGCTTTCACCATTTTTAGCATTTACCCCTCAGGGAGAATTATTTGTTTTGTCTCTTCCCTAGCAGAGGCGTTATCCTTGAGGGTAGGGAGCCTGTCTTGTTCATTCTTGCATCTCTGGCATAGCAGGCGCTTCATGTAGTTGCTGAAATGGATGCTGAATTAGGAGGACAGCCTCTCAGGTATCAATTGGCAGATAGAGCATGTCCACCCTGTTCTCTGAGAAAGTGTCAGTGTCTTTTTAATTTGCTTCAATTGTGTGTTCACTTGGATAATTTTTAATGATCAACACCGAGAGGTGGCACCATTTAATTAATTAATTAACTAGTTCTGGAAGGGAGCAGTACGCAATATTAACTCAGTGTCTTATGGATCTAGACAAAGGTCAAGAACTCAAGTTTGTTATTAATGCCTCTGGAAGTATTTCTGTACATTAGCATGTTTCATGATGTTTTTCCTTCTCCTTCTTAAGCTGGACCCACTCTCTTTAATGCAACATAAAGTTGTAGGAGGAACATCAACATAACACCATATCTAGCACCTTGTCCCAAATTGTGTCCAAATACGGAAATGTTTTTTTAACTAGAGTCATTGAATACATTATCGAAAGTCCTTAAATCCAAAGGAAATTCTGCCCCCCAAATCTACAAAACTGTATCATATCACGTTAGTCCAGGATTCTTTCCATTCAAAGTGGAGCCAAGTTACATCTTATAACACCCAGTGAATTACGATTTGGGGCTGTGGTTTCTTTTGCTCCAACAATAATATGACTTGTTTGCCTTGGAATATTCCAGTATTTCAGAAAATATTTTATTTTTAAAGGGGGGGGACGGCTCGACTTCTATAAATCATCCAATGCACAGTTGGAAAGAAAGGGGATTTTACATTTCAAATATTATTTACAAACTAGATGGGAAGCTGGTATGTGAGTGTTTGTGCTTGTGTGATAGTTTTACTAAGGAATTCCAAAACTGCGAACACCCTTGTGACTTGAGAAAGCTACACACTGGCGGCGGTCTTGCAGACGTTTTTCCCGCCTGTGAGCCATCCAGGTTCAAAAACTGTGGTGCATTTTTTAAGGCGGCAGCCCCATCAGCTCCTACAGTTTGATCCCGATCCAGTTTCACCTTCAGTCTAACCTTGCGGGCCTCCTTACAAAGCCCCATCCACCGGCCTCTTTAGGAAACGACCGCGTTTGTCTGTCCAGTTACTGGGAAGGAGCAGAAAAGTAGTAGGAGCGCGTGCGTCCCGTTTGCACCACGGCTCGGAGGCTATAATGGGGAACGTATAAGATGGAAGATACCACCGGTTGGCTGCGGGGATGCACCGCGCCGGCGCCCGCTCGGGTTCCCTTTTGCTCTCCTCGCCGACCCGCGAGTGGCAACGACCACCCCTTGCGGACTTAGCTCGGCCGAGGGGCGACCGGGTGGCCCGGGGAAGGGCGGGCGGCCGGGCGGCGGGAAGTTGAAGCGCGTCCCTTCGCCGCCGCGTGCGTTCCGGAGCTCGACGAGTCCGCCCCGGGCTTCCTGGTGGGGCTGGGCTGGCGGGGGAGGGGCCGCGCAGCAGCAGCGGAAACCAGACCTCGGCGATAAGAGGCTGCACAGCGACATGCAACAGTCTTTTCACTGCAGCTGAATGAGTTGTGGCGCTCACAATGCTCCCGTGACTGGGAACTGACAAGTTCAATTTTGCATCGCGGGCCTCTCGGAATCAGGACTCCCACAATGCCTTGGGCACTCGGTCGGCAGTCGTGCTGCCTCTGAAAAAAAAATGTGAGAGGTAAGTTTCCATTTTCACAGTTTCCCTGCGCTGCTCTCCCGCTCGGCATTGTCTGGACGCTTTCGGGGCTGTGTGTGGCCGAAGGAGGAAGTGAGCGGAGGCTCGGGCCGGCTGCGGGTCGCAGCAGCGAGGGGCTGGCTCGCCGCGGTGGCTGGTTTCCTAGCACACACCGCCTCGGGCTCGAGGGAAAGCGGGAGGCTGCAGCTGCAGCCCAGCTCCGGCAGCCCTTCCCTGGGCTCTGCGGACACTGTCACAGCACAGCCAGCTTCCAACTTGCCACCTAGAAAAACAGAAAGAAAGAGAAAAGAAAGAGAAAGAAAGAAAAGGTGGTGGTGGTGGGGGGAATAAACAGGTGCGTGGAAGTGTACTTACAACTTAATGACCTTTGTCGGGGGCCGTTGCGAGCTCATCAGTTGGGAGCCACGGTTTCTCCCAGAGTGATCCCGCATCCCTGTCCCCGGGGCTGCCATCCAGCCCGGTTTTCAACTGGGCCAAATATGTGCACGCAAAGGTTAATTCTCTGCCTGCTACCCATAAATTACGCATGACATGTTTAGCTGGGCTTCCTTATATGGAGAGTGCTGTCTTTCAGTCCAGTTTGCCTTTTGCCAAGTTTACAGGGCGGAAGACGCCCTGCATGAGAGGGCTCCCTTTTTTTTTTTTTTCCATCGTTTTGTAGTGCGTCATTCAAAAACTGTAAGAAAAGTAAGTATAGACGCTCTCTGGGTGGAGCCGCAGTTGGTTGATTGAATTGCTTTCATGAAAGGTTGAAAAGAATGAAAAATAGTTAGTACTTGGGTTCTGGTTTTTAGACAAAAGCAGGACAAATATGTAGCGCGCCCCCCCCCCCTTTTTTTTAAACGGAGCCGGAATCTGTTATTGGTAGTAATGTGTCATGTGAGAATACTTTGATTCCAGAGCCTGTAACACGAGCAGGTATATGGTGGAGCTTATGCTTGGCCCTTTGCACAGCACTTTACAACTACAGAGGTGTTGCTGGAAGAGCGATTGTGTTCTTAAGTCTCTCCCGGGCCGGGCGAGTATGCGGCTGCTGGGATTCTGTCGTGTATATCTGTGCAGTGTGTTTCCCCAGGATTAAGGTTGACTAAGGAGCTGCCCAAAGGTTCTTGCCACTGTCTTTACTGTGTGTGCCCACCAGCTCAGGCACAAGCGATAGCAAACGGAAGGTAAACTTGGCCTTACTCTGAGGAATTTCTTAAATTAATACACCCAGAGAGAAGTCATAATGCCTTTGGATTTGCAGGCCCTCTGCAACGTGCTTTGAAACACTACACCAGTGGACACGGTGTTCCTCCTTCCTGGGTTTGAACACAGCGTCTGTTTATGCACAGGGTATTTAGCGCATAACTATTCTATAGCACCATAAGTGACCCATCCACTCCATGTTATCTCTCTGTAGGTTCCGGAGAGTGTTAGTGTGTCTTCTTGTCTTGCTGTTGAGATAAAATATTATCCTGAGACAAGTTAAAATGAAAGTTGAACGAGTGTAAAATTCATTTTAGGAATATTTAGTTGAAAACTTAGAATGTCTCAGCTGTAGAGGTATCGCCAGAGACACTGAATACATTTATTTTGTGGCCTGAGAAAGCACATTGTAGCTTTGCTTTCTTAAAGTTGGTGACAAATACAGCTCAAAACTGTTTTTAGGAATCCTACAGTGTTCTGATTTTCATTTGTGTTGTGTATTTGCATGGGGTTGACATTTTTTTGGGATTATTGTGTTGTTAGACTTCGGCACAAAATGTAGACACAGTGTTTAGTTTTATTTGTTTAATGGGGGCCCTGGGTGTCCTCATTGAAGGCTACAAAAGTTGCCTTTTGTGTTCTAGGGAACAGGTTGGGTCAGCAGCAGAAAACCTGTTCATCCATCCCTCTATAATTACAGTGTCACTTAAGACATAATAATCAGGTCTTATTATTAGTAAGAGACTCAGAAAACCTCACATGTACCTTAATTTAATTTTTTGCTCATGTAACGAAGAACAAGTTTGTGTGCAGATACACCTCAAGTGTGATACTTTGTGCAGCCATGCCAACAGAGAATCCAAAATGTTTTATGGTTTGAGATATTATTGCCTGTGTTTACATTTCCACATTTGAGGCAAACTTAGGTTCCAAGATGAATTCATTAAATTTTGATTCCAGCATTCTCTTTTTTCCTCTGGGCATAGAATTCCGATGAAATGAAACACTGGATTCTGTTCCAGAACAAGAACAGAATATCCCAAGGTTTCTCCTGGGAGTAAGGGGGCAAAGAGTAAAATTGTATTTCTCATTGAGGAAGGCTGTGTCACTTTATTATATAAAATTTCTTACCTTCATTTGTAAGCAAAAAATTGCCCTTGCATTTATCATTGTCACCATGCATTAGGCCTGTATTAGATATATCTATTTATGGAAACATAGGGAATAGCTTTTCTGCACCTTCTGGCTTTCTGCTTGGTTATGAAAGATGCGCAGATTAGAGAACATCTCAGGTCTTGCTTGGAAGAAGCTGAAAAGAATAGGGGATTGGGGTTTCTTATACTCTAAGATAAAGCCTTTAGGGTGGGCAGTAGACATGCGGGCCAGGGGAGTGGAGGAAGGAAGTGAATTGTATTCATTTTAAATGTTTGACTCAATATAAAATCCTAACAGCAATATGATCATAGAGGATGTTACACAGGAAGATTTTAAAGTGTGTAGCTTGTTAGGCCAAAAAGCCCCATATTTTTGGAAATCTAGAATGTGCTGTCCAGTACAGTAGCCACTACCAGCCGCATGCAGCTACAGACTGGATTTTGAAAACTTTGTATGAAGGAAAGAGTGTAAAAATCCAATTAATGTTTTTTTATGTTGATTTTAAATATGTAGGAACGATAATATTTTGGATGTATTTGTTTCATTAGACTATATTATTAGATTAATTTTACTTTTTTTTTTTCACTGTTTTAATGTGACTCTTGGAAAAGTTAAAATAACAAACGTGGCTTACATTACATTTCAATTGGAAAGTGGTCTAGAATAAAGCTGCAAAGCAGTATTCTGGGAGAAAGCCTAAAGAGTTTACTAGTCAAAACACAGTAAAACAAACTTTTATTTTTACAAGCTAACGAAGTTTACATCATTCTTACCCATTGTAATCAAAATTTGAGAAAACACACCACCTAACATCTATTTTTATTTCCTCAAAACTACTATTTAGTTTAGAGCTTTAATGGTGAGGTAGTAATAACACAGAAAAGGCTTATAATTAGGGGATGAGTCTTAACACCTCTCCGAGGCCAGAATAGAGTATGATTGCTACTTAGGAACATTTTAGAGACACTATAGTTATCATTGTCCCAAAGTTACCAAACATAAACGAGTCACTAAAATTTATTTTAGAATAGAGCTTTCGGTAAATAGCAATTATCTTCAAATGCTTAATATTTATTTTTCTTTGCTATGACTTTCCTTTCTTATAAAATAAAAACACCAAATGACTCCAGAAAAACTCCTGACCATAAATGTTAATCAAAGATTAATGGATTCGCAACGATGGAAGATTTTCATCTGTAGGGAATAGGGCATTGTTTTGAATGTTAGGAAAGGTAAAAATACATTTCTGCGGTAATGTTATAGGCACTGAAGAATTCCTGTACATGGAGACTTTGTCTTTATAATTTGAACACATTCTTGAAAAAGCATCTGACTGGTAAACAAAGCACAATGGCATAGGTCCTGGAAACATTCCTTTTAGATATTTTCATAACTGAAGTACATTTTGCCATGCGCAGTGAGTGTTAAGCTGAAAAAATGCAGTTCTTTTCTATCTATATAAAGTATGCTTACTTTTTTTGCCTTGAAGGATGCCAAAAATATAAGACAGAAGGGATACAGTGGGTTCTTTTTTTGAGGGGGTGGGTGGCAGATTTTATAGAGAACCTCAAAAGGGTTGTGCAGCTTGGTGTCATCTTGACTCTGTCTCCCACTATATGAGGCATAACTGCCATAGTGTCAATACATGTTTGGAGTGTGAGGAAACCATGATCCCCATTAACTTTGTGTATCGTTTCTGATGAGTCATGGAGCGTATTCACTAATGATTGGAGAATTATTGATTGCAAAGCTGAGGATTCCAGAAGAGCTGTTGACATGTGACAATGTATGTCTCTAGACTTATTTTGTATGCTTAGAATTGAGGTAGGGAGGTTGCTTTTATGCAGTATTTTTCCTATTATAAAAAATATACATTGCTGTAAGCATTACAGCTATATCCTTGAAAAAACACTTAGCAAATGTGTATTACTAGTTTTTTAATAATTCTGAAAGTACATCTCTTTCAGATAACTATTCATCTTTTCTCCAGAGGCATCTTAACACATGTGCCTATGATGGCCATAAAAAGGAAGAGTCTTTGAAGGATTTTTGTTACAGTAGTAGGCATTGTGAATTTGGTACTTTTCCCACTGTTTTTCAGATTTAAGTTTCTGTGATTATCCTTTGTTAAAACAGTTCAGAATTATACTAATCTCAAGATGAAATGTAGCCATGCTGGATAGAGTGGACAATTCCTTTTCCACTGAGATGAAATATTTTAAAAAGGTGAAGATGTTTTTGAAATAAGTATTATGCTTCAAGTAGTGTATAAGCTCCAGAAGGAAAACCATCATCTTTTTTGACATTGTTTTAAGAAATTTGGAGATGTATCATTTATATACCCAAAAAGGTTAGTAATAGTTGGTAATACTCATGGGCATTCCTTATACTCCCATGAAGTGTGGACACAAGTTTTATGTGAGTGTATATATGGAGATATAAGTTTTCCCAAGATAATGCCAATATATTCAAATCATCTGGACGTTAAATGATATCATGTTATTAAAAAGAATTGTGGTAAATACTGTATAATCCAAAGGCTGATGTCCATACAGATATCAACTCCATTTAAATTCAGAAAATGAAGATATTTCTTCCTCCAAAGAATTTAAAATATATATATGTATATTTGACACTGGATTTTCTCTATGTGTAATAATGATACATTCACATATCATTTGTTTCTGTCTGATCTGATTATAAGAAAAGCCTTACCTTTACAATGACCTTTCAGCACTCCATGTGGTTAGATAGCTCTTATCCTAGTAGAAAGATAGTTTAGGGTGGGGTGGTGGTAGTCAACTTAGGTGACAGATAGAAAGAATAGGAGGGCATAAGGCCTGCTGGGGCGGGGGTGGGGGTGGGGGGGGAGTTGGTGGGAAAAGCTCAGTATTCTCCAACCAAAGACTTCCTCATTGACATTTCTGTTTACTAATTTTTAGTTTCAGAAAGGCAAGGTATGAAAAGATACATCAGTTCCTCTAAACACTACAGGTATCTGAATTTATTTTGCAAGTCCAGCCTTTGTTGCAGTGCCGGTAGAACAAAAATAGGCCACATGGGGGATAATACGTTTTGAAAGGTAGAGCACTTTATAAATGTAAGAGGTGGTATCAATCTTATTATTGTTATTTTAAAATTGTGGTATGTGTATATGTTTATTGCATTTTGTCTATAACTTGAACGGAGTAATAGACTTTGGTGGGGGTAGGACATAGATGACCTCATGATGTATAGATTTTATTTTGCTAGGCCAGATCTGATTACATATGTAGCCTGAAAAAAACATTTACTCTTTCCGTTCCTTAATTTCTACATCTGTGAAATTATAAACATATAAATAAGAATTAATAATAGAAGCTACCACTTGCTATATAGGTGTGTGTGTGTGTGTGTGTGTGTGTGTGTGTATTTACAAAATATCTCATTTAATCGTTTTTTTACAGCTGGAAAATAGGCCTTATGACCTTTATCTTAAAGATCAAGTAGCATGACTAGAAAACACTTGTTGTCCTTTGTAGAGCTAGGATGCTTGTTTTTTTCTTTATTCCATGTTTTTAACCATTTTTTGGCCTTGTATCCAATGATATATAAAGAATAGCGATGAGGATAATAGCTGTAACAATGGTTACTAACATTTTGAACTACTTTCTACGTGCCAGCGTAAAGTTTATGAATTAATTCATGCATTCCTCGGAACAGCCCTATGAGATGGGTACTGTTAATGTCTTGCTCTCACAGATGGGGAAACTGAGACACAGGCAAGTTACTGCCCAGGGTCACTTAACTGGAATTAACACAACACAGCGTTGAACCAAGGTTGTCCAGTTTTAGAATCCAGGATTGTATGTAAAAGAATAAAAACAGATTAAAAAAAATACTTGTATCGGGTGCTGATACGAGATTTAGACCATAAACATCTTGAATACTCCAGTCACATTTTTTTACAGCATTTGAGGAGACTAGAAGAATGGGTGGAAGGTAGAGAAGGGCATGGGGATGGGGCAGGCAGTTAATAGTGTGGGAGGAAAGGGGGATGCAGGTGGGAAAGGGGGATTGGTGCTCCGTGTAGGAGGTCGTTGAGGAGGACGTAGTCAGTATGATTCCCAACAGGGAACATCAGGAGACAATTTGTTAGGCAAGTAACCTTGCAGGAGTTGTGTTCTAGTGACATTTTATACAGGAAGAATAGAGAGCATATAAGATGCAGTAGGGGTTGTAGACCAGAGATGAGGGACTATGGGTAAGGGTAACGATGAGAATGGAAAAGAGGACGGATGTGTATGCTCAGAGACAGTGACAGGCTTAGGGTCCACAGGGTGTAGCAACTGATCAGATGTAGACATTAAAGGGCATGGGAGGTATTAAAAATCATTTTTTTAAATGCAGTAAGAATTTTTTCCTTATTTAAAACTTTAAGGTTATTCTTGTTCATCATACTGGTACTTGTGAGCTCTTTTCCTATAAAGAACTGTATTTAAAAATATCACGAAGAGAAAAACACACAAAAGTATGTTTTATCATGGACTATAACTTGATTAATTAGAAGGTACATGTTAAATTCTTGGAACATTTCATTTGTGTGTCAGGCTCTTTTAAAGCTCAGGATCTGGTGGCCAAATTCTTTATCCCAGATAGGTAAGTCTAAAGTAAGCATAATTCCATCTTGAGGGGTATGTTATTTGCTAGGGAATGTCTCATTGTTGGCTAAGCCGTGCTGGGCTCATATTAAAGTTCATGCACAACAGCAGTGTAAGCTATCCTCAGTGATAAACCAGGTGGCAGATGGGTACATGATAAAACTAGTTTGCAATGTGCTCAATGTGGCTGGCATTTCTACTTCTCAGACCTTGCTATTTTAGGAAAGGTATCAGTATAACTTTGATATTCTTTTTCCTGGAGGTAAAAATCCTTAATAATCAGATACTATTATAAACAGAATGATTTACATATGGGAAGAAAGAAGCTGTTGCACTGTGTTCCCAGTTGCCTGGCGTTGTGAAAATAGTCCTGTTTCAAACAGAATAGAAAGCTTTATAGGAGCAGTCATAGGCCTTTTTACTTAAAGTTCTTACTTGCTTTTTACAAGTAATTGGCTTAACACAGTTTAAGCAGAAAATATCAGAGCAATGATAGAATATACATAGAGAAATTCCCATGAAATCAGGATAGTTTTCAAGCATAAGATCCTATTTATAAATATTTACTACTTACTGATTATTTAAGTGGTCTACAGTCACAAAAAATAGTTTAAAAATTGCACTGTTTATATGTCTTTAAATATAGTATGTTTACATAGAGCCAGAGAAAATAATGTTAACAGTGCTTTATTTCACCTTTTGTTTATCTCCCTGTTAGTGTTAAGTGAAAGCCACACTTACTTTTCGTGTTTTCAGGAAAATAAGACCTAGCCAGACAATCAGCTCTCATGGGTCTTTTGGAGCAAAAAGTGATATAAGACCCGGTCTTATATATAATGTAATATAAGTAAATAATAAAAGTAAATATAAGTAAAATAAGACCGGGTCTTATATTGCTTTTTGCTCCGAAAGACCCATTAGAGCTGATTGTCTGGCTAGGTCTTATTTTCGGGGAAACATGGTAGTACAAGACTTTTTCTATTATCAGACTTCTTTCCGCCTTATTAGGGTTTTGCCTTGTACTATAAAGACTTGGTAAAGATCTGTGTTGTTACATTGTTAAGATAATACTTAGAAAATGTTCATTTTTAAGTAACTAAGATTAAGTAGTATTAAAATTAGAAATTCTTCTTTGGCTTCTATGTTCATTGGGCTAATTTTTAACTAAACAGATTTACTTCAAATTGTTTTGAGCCATTCGAATTTCCTTGCTTGAACATTTTAATGAAAGCTGCATTGTCAATTTAGTGGCATTCAGAGGAGGCAATTGGTATTAAATAGCCTATCCAGAAGACTTTGAGAGATTTGATGGGCATAGCAAAAGTGAACAGCAGAGAATACAAGCAAATCCAGGTGTAGAGTCTCTCTCTCTGAGGTATTGTATGACCTTTCCAAAAAAAATATCTTGAAATCTCCAGAACAATAATTGAAACTATTGAAAATATATATATAGAAATAGAATTCTGCATAATGCTTTCGGGGGACGACATTGTCTGAAAATTGCATGTGGGAAATGACTTTCTCAGAGAAATACAGTTTGAGGGTTGGATTTTAAAAGTAAATCTGGTTTGGGGAACAAAACAGGAAGAAATGGTGTCTGTTCCTCCATAATGAATTATAAAGTTTTCTATGTGCTGAGAGGTCTTTTCACTTACAAAGCTATTTCACTATGTTAACAATAGGTGATACAGGGAAATCGCTTCATCCTTTGTGTTCTGCTAAATAATCGATTAACAAACATATTTGGAGTACCTGTTAGAGTTAAGGGATTGTAGGTCAGCAGAGGGAATATCCAAGGGAGAATTACATTGGTTATATTCTTCTTTGACATGTAATTAGTGTATGGTTGGGGAGAAAGACATGAAAAGTTAACAGACCAAGTAAGTATTGGAGCTATATAATTGAGTACTGAAAGCGGAAATTCAAAGAAGGAAGGAAATTCAAAGAAGGAAGTCCTTGTGGACCTAAATGGTCAGGGCGTGCTGTGTGGAGGAGGCACATGTGACATAAGCCTGAAGATTATGGAGACTCTTCAGAATATGGAGGGCAATATAGTATGAACAGGTGGAGGTAATGAGGCCAGCTACCATACTTATTGGAGCACCTTTTCTTCCTGAAACATTGTTGGCTTACATACTTTTCTGAAAACCAATTTCGCGATGGTGCTAAACAATTAGGGAGCAGGCCTATGTGGCAGGAACTGCTGTCCTGTGAGAGATGAGGAAACTGAGACTCAGAGAAGTTAACCTATTTGCCTAAATTCACGCAGCTGCTGAGCAGCCAAACTGAATTGAAGCCAGGTCGTGTCTCACTTCAAAACCAGCATTCTCTGTTTCGCCTTTATGATTTTGCTAGGAATGAATGTGGTATCGTTAGGATGTAGCAGTTTTAAAACTTCACCCATACAACAACGGACATAAATCAAGTAGGTATAAATTTAATAGGCTGGCAAAAAGAAATTTGTTGTCTTGCTTTGACGTTGGATTACAAATAGCATATATAGTTTGACAAATGCTTATGTTCATTGTTTCTTAGATTTATAAAAACAAAACAAAACAGAACACACTAGACCTTCTGTCTTCAGCAGATATGGGAAGGACTTGCAGTAGTGTAACATTGTATCTGGCCATTTGGGATCCTTTTCAGAGAAAGCCTTTCCAAGTTTCAGAAGATAACGTACTTTCACACCAATAATACAATGCCATAAAATTTTCACCAAGAAATGATAGTGGTAACTCCAGAGCTCCTTCTCAATTCATTTGTCATCCTCATGTGGTTGTTTTGTGCTTTCATTTGCATCCTTTTCTCATATGCCTCTGTGCTCTCTGCCACTATGTGGCATAGTTTATGACTTAAAAAGATAATCTATTAATTGAAGACTTGTTTTGTTGGGTACATGTCACTTTGCTAAAAAGTTCCTCTCTTAATAGAGTTATTTAGCACACAAACCAAATAGAATGATGTATTGTTTAGAGAAGGAAAATGGAAGAATCTTATGCCATTACCTTTGGCCTCAAAGGAAAGCACTCTTATTTAGCAAATATTTATTGAGTGCATTTGTCCATGTGCCACCTCTCATGCTGTGCTTCAGAGGATAAAGAGGTGAGACAGATATGCCCTGTGCTCAAAGTAGTTTCCAGTGTAGTGATAGAAATATTCACAAGTAATGTATGGACAAAACAAAGTGGGCACAGAGGAGCCGAGAATAGGCTCCTTGTGGGCAGAGTGTGGAATTTTCCTAAAACCATCCAGTACACACATTAACTCCTTATATACTTTGTATGTTGGAGAAAAGACAAATCAACTCATAATTTATTAAAAGTATCTGATTCAGTTTTTAAGACACTTATTATTCTGTTGAAGTATTTGATAAGTAAGCATGACCCAAACATAATGTCATCTTAGACTAGACCAAAGAGATTAATTTATTTCTGATGTAGGTGCTTTGGAGAAAGGTGGGGACATACAATCCATCGGAAGCTGCTTCATGCTAACTCCCTGATTAGGAGACAGGGACACTCAGTACTGACAGTCACGTTTCAGAGCCTGCAACTTTTATGCTAACAGAAAAGTTCTTATGAGAGAGGTGAGCTGTATTTAACTTTAATGACAAAAGGCTTTAGATATGCACACGATGCTCTTTTTTTGTCCAGCTTCTGTTTGTGTGCGGGAAATAAAGCTGTATTTTGTAGGCTAGCTTCCAAACTTTCAAATGGTGAAACTGCAACTGTGCGTGTTCTGAGACCCCATTCAGCTGGGAAGTGTTTGTTCCTTGTTTCCAGGATTTAATCTGCATTCTAGGTTGGAAAACTCAGAAATTTTCTTTTATTGCTTGCCATTTTTCAGTTTTACTCATAAACATTTATTTAAAGCCCACTGCATAAAAAAGCTTCACGATAATATTTTGACTGAAATTTTCAAGAGAAATTAAGCTTATAGTTCTGCTTTTCTGAAGTTTATCTCCTAAAGAAAAAGGTCCATTCATAGTGAAATAATGAAAACAAAGCAAGAACCACAATACACCAGACCGTTAGCAATTATAATACTTACAAAAATAGCTACTTTGTAGGAACTTATTCTTTTACATATGTGACTGTATAGTTCTTAGTATATATGACTGTATAGTACATAGCGCTGCTATCCCTCTATCTAGTTCACAGGTAAGAAAATGGAGGCTCGGCAAGGTTAAGGTCAAGTAATTTGTTCAAAGTTCACATAGCAAAGTACTGTGAGTGCTGAGATTTCAACTCAGCAGTTTTGCTGTTTGCCTATTTGTTTCCATCAGTGTGGTATGAATTAAGTGCACAAATACTCATAGTCATATAGATTTAAGACCTAATCCAGGTTAGTTCTAGAAAGACTTAATGAAGGAGGTAAGATGTGAAAGACAGGTTTTGAAGCATTGTGGTTACAAAAGAGCAGAGAGGATGGAGCGAGCTTTGAAGTTTCACTGGCTTGGAAAGGAGGTCCATATCAAATGGCCTACTCTGCCTCTGTGGTTTGCACAGTATTAGTTCTACTCACACCTAATACCCTCTGCCCCAGCACTCGCCGAGATCAGCAAAATCTACTTTTAGACTCAAAATCATTACCACCTGTGAAGTTTCTGATGTCACTTGTGAATGACATAGCACTCTGCCAATTGCTCAATTGGATGGCTTGAAGTTGCACATTTTAAGAACTATCTTGAGCTCCAAAAGAGTGTTGCAAATGCTCTTATAATTTACTCAGCTACATTATTGAAGGCATTAGGGTAATTCAATTTATTTCGCTCATCAAAAATTAGAAATCTTTTGCTAACATCAAAATAATCAAACATGTCATTGAGAACTGACATTCTCTTGGAGATTTCTGATTGCTTTTGCTCTCTTTCCCCTGAAAACCTAGCAGAAAAATTAGAGCATGTCCGTGTGTGTCATGTGTGCATATATGTGCCTTATATCCATATATGCATGTATATTCCATAAAGGATTGTGAAGTAGTGCATAAATTACAGCTAAAAATGGAGCAGAATAAATGTATGTAAAAGCTATGGGGTACATTCACCAACTAATGTGAGTTCATGAATTTGCTTTGAAGTATTTAATCTCATTTTGTGGTTCTCTGAACTGATTACAAGTAGCACTTGTGAAAATATAGTATGCTATAGACCTAAGTGAAAACAAAAGATATTCTGAGATACATGTGTAAATTTAAATATATTATTACTCTCTAATAGTCATTAACACTTGAGATTAAACAGTTGATAGATACTATTATTAAGAGTTTTAATCTGTATATTAATGAGTTGATTTTCATTGCTCTTTGATTTTACTGTTACTAAACTTTAACCTGTTCACACAGTGACAGTTTTTTTTATGGTTAATGACCTGACTTGAATGGGTTTAAAAAACATTTTCCCTTCATGTACCATGAATCCTAGGGGATATTTTTTAAAGAGAAATATTCCAAGCTAACGTACTAATTTTTTGGCAAGAAAATTAAGCACCTATAGTTCAGTTCAATAGTTCTGTGATAAATGAAGTATAATTAAACATGCAGATTCTGCAACATTTGCTTAAATATTAATTTGGGTTCTTTTATATTCTAGGCACTGTGCTTTGAATACATAATAGTTAGCATAAACAGATGCAGTTATAAAAGTGCAATTATATAATTTTGACATCTCTCAAATTTCAAATTGGCCATTGCAGAAATAATGCCATATTATTATTATAGTTCTTATTGCCACAAAATTTAAATAATCTTTTCAGTAATTAAAAAAACATTATTTATAGATGTAGTAAACGTTTATTTCTATGCCTCTATCAATGTTAGGCTTACTGTGTATAAGTGAAGTATTTTCATTTAAAGAAAAGTGCCATTGCTTAGAATTACTGCTTTATCATTAAGCAAGAGAAGTAGTATCACAAAGTAATGCAGAAAGAGAAAACTCAATTTTGAGTGGCAGCACAATGTTGTGAGTTTAAAAGGTCAGGCTAGTACAGGAAGCTCCAGTATTACCGCTGAGTATCATGCAGAAAGCTGTGACAGCCAGGGCTGATACAGCTGAAAATATCTGCAGCCTTGGAAGCCTTGTAAGTTTCAGAAGGTCATTCTGGTATTATAGTGCAAGCACTGATTCACAGGGAAGGTCAAACTGGACAGCCGCGCAAGAAGAGAGGTTGCTGAGCCCAACAGTTGTCGATTTTAGAGCAATTGTCAACTGCAGTCGCTGGGTGTCCTAATTTGACGTGGCCGTCTTTCATGGAAATAGTGATGAAGGAATGAGCTTTACTTGATGGGTGAATGCGAACTTCTTTTTTCTCTTCTGAAACTTTTAAGTGTTGCATCTGCAACCTTACCTGGTACCAGGACAAACGTTGCTGTAATTTTATTTGTGTATGATGGATATGCTACATCACAAAAGGATATGGAGCAGCTTACAACAGTAAAGTGCACATAAAATAGGACTGTAAAGAAGAGACATAACAAATCAATTAGAAGGAAAAGAGATGAAACAAGTACTTGAAATGAAATTGAGCACTAAATTTCTCTCAGCTTTCTGGCAACTTAAACAAAAGCTTTAGGAAGTATAAGAATCCCACATTTATTTAATAAGATCTCTTCATATCACATATGTACACTCTTATTCTTAGCCCTTAGGGTAGTTAAATATTCTGACTCTGCCTTTGGGTGAAATCTTGGAATGGATGAATTCCAATTAATTAAGTGAAGGTAGAATTTTTACTGATTTGATTCTAGCTCCAAATTCCAGTTTTATCTCCTGCCATCCCCATTGCACATGGGGTCTCCGTACAGACCAGTTCCCCAATGTTCACATTCTGTGCTTTCCCATATCCCTGCCTTTGCTCTCTCTATTCCTATAGCCTGGGTTGCCATTCCCGTTTGTCTGTAACTAAATGAAACTCATCGTTCCAGGCCTATCTTAGATGTCTTTTCCATCATGAAACCACCCCCTACCTCTCTCTCCTTTAACTCACCAAGCTTTATTGTTATCTTTGCTGTGTATGTCTCTCTCTCTCTTTTTTTTTTTTAAGATTTCATTGGGGAAGGGGAACAGGACTTTATTGGGGGAACAGTTTGTACTTCCAGGACTTTTTTCCATTTCAAGTTGTTGTCCTTTCAGTCTTAGTTGTGGAGGGTGCCATTCAGCTTCAAGTTGTTGTCCTTTCAGTCTTAGTTTTGGAGGGCGCAGCTCAGCTCCAGGTCCAGTTGCTAGTTGCAGGGGGCACAGCCCACCATCCCTTGCAGGAGTCAAAGAATTGAACTGGCAACCTTGTGGTTGGGAGCCCACTGGCCCTTGTGGGAATCGAACCAGCAACCTTGGGAGTTAGGAGCATGGAACTCTAACCCGCTGAGCCACTGGACCGGCCCCTGTCTCTCTTTTTTAAGTACAGTTATTCGTGTGTTAGTTTTACGTCCCCGATGAAGCAGTAAATTCTTCAAAGCTGGATCCATTTTTGTCTCCTGTGTCTAGGCTACATATAGCGGGTCATCAGTAAACTTAATATAATCAATAAATATATATTACTTTTAATGAATATGTTTATCCACAAGGTTTTTGTCTGTTTTGCATGTATTTGGATTTATTTAAAGAACACATTTATTATTCTAGGACAGGAGGAAAGAAAGAGAACTAAAAACAAAAAGGAAAAACAAGGAGCACACAATTAGAGGACTAACACCTGCAGTTTTTTTCAAAGGAAATATTTTGGGGCAGTGGAACTGGGATTGCATTTTTTTTTATTGTTTTGGCTTTGGGCTTTCGTATTAGAAAGCAAATTAATATTTACCATTTCTCTGTGTCATAAGGTAACTAATATAACAGAGAACAGGTTTGATACAAGTAAAAGAAAGATAGCATTTATGTCATTTCAAACCCTCGGTGCCTTCTCCCGCATATACTTTTCTATGGTTTTAACAGTTGTCAAACAGTCTGATTCTGCACGGCTTAGAAGTGTTTCAAACAGTTATTCCATCTCCACTGCTTTTCAAACACTGTTTTAGAGGGTGATATAGGTCAACCTTACTATATGCATACTCGCTTAACATATATTCAGTTTTATACTTTTAGAGCACCGCTCCATTTTACTTGTGTGGGAGGTTTCTGCTGATATAATTTATGCTCCTCTAATGAAAGCTCTGAAGAAAATATAGTCTCTTCTTGTTCAGAAGGCAGACAAATAAAAATAAAGTCATGCTCAATGACCTCGTCCTCAACAATTGTCTTTCAATCAGCTACTGGGTATGCAGAACCCTGTAATGTGTTAATTACTAGATTAAGACTGATTAACAGTCTTAACTAAGAAGAAACTGATAGATGTAGTGTATAATTTTCACGTCTCTAAGTGCACATTATTGGTGTCCCATGGATGTGTAAGGACAACAGCATCCATCTCTCAGCTCTCTAAAGGGACCATCTTATCCTCTTCAGAATCGATATGCGAGGCTTTCTCCCTCACGTACATCTCAGAGCAAGCCACAAGGGACGCAGTTGTGGCTTTTTTATCATATCCCAGTCCACCCCAATCTCTTTCTGGCTTTTGGCTTCCATTATTTTTATAGTCATTGTCATTTTCACAAAGATTGGTATTAACTTGCCAGCATGTGTTGTGAATGAAATTTTGAATTCATATCAAAAGACCTGATTTTGGGTCCTGATTCTTCCATTTAATTAGCTTAGGGGACTTGGGTGAGTCAGTTAATCATGCAAGCCTGAATTTATTTGTTTACAAATGGACAAGAGAAAATAACCATCTCTTAGAGTTGTGAGGAACAAATGGCAAAATTCAATTGACACAAATTGTATACCAATATATAAAACATTACTTGCTAGAGTTGAACAATAATAGAATATATGAGTTCTGGGGCAAAAGTAAAATTTTCTACTTCTCTCCTCCAGTAGAAACTTTTTATTTAAGAACCAGATGAACACCTTGCAGATTTTATATGTAAATCAAAAGGAAATGTAGCACAAGCCAACTTCTGAAAAGTTAATCTCTGCAAGGGTTATTACTTAATGAAGGAGCATATTTTGTAGTTTTATCTAAAATAAAGTGGTTCTTATTATAAGAAGATTAAAGCATTAAGTCTCTCCCCCTCATAAGTTTAACACAAAGGTTTTATTTGAATTTAAATAAAGAGCTAGGTTTTAGTTATATATGAAGAACATGATTTGACTAATTCCTATGTAAAAGTTTTTCCTTATTCTTTTGATGCACACGTGCATACATAGGTATCTACACATCTGTACATACTTAATCCTTATTTCACATTATATCTATACTATTAACATTTGATTTGATCATATTGTAATGATTGTATAGGTGCTTAGTGTTTTTTCATGGTTTTACAAAATTTACTATTACACATTCTTATAAATGAGAAACAAATTTCTAATTATAAATAAGAAATACCACTGTCTCTAAAGTGTTTATTTTATGTGTGTATTTATGTGTAATAGTGCATTTCATATCATAGTAATGTGTAGAAAGTTTTAAGATTGCTGCATATTTGCTCTTTGAATTTATCCAATGTATTCCTTCAGTTTTACTGGGGGGATTTTTTTTTTATTTTGTGCAAACTAAGTAGATTTTGCATGCTAACTTGGAATGAATTGTTGAGCAGGACTAAAACATAAATGGTTTGATAGTATAAATAGTATATGTTGAGTAGTATCTTAGAGTGATGTGGAAGGGCGTGATTTTAAATAGTTTTAAAAATGAATATAACAGAACTTTACGTAACACTTTGCAGGTATGTCCCTCTTCTAACGTAGTCCATAGAGTAGAATCAAAAAGCTTTCACCAAATCTCAAACAAGCCATCTTTTCAGGACAGCTATTCTGATTTGTTAGGAAATTATTGGGTAGAAATGCGATAAATTATCACTTGTGGGAGTAATATTTTAGCTTTAGCTGGTTATGATTGCCCAAACCTTAATGGGATTAAGAGTAACCGGGGGAGTTTGGTTAAAATATAGGTTCCTGGTCTTTATCCTCAGCAGGTCTAGTGTAGGTCCCAGGACTACGTATTTTTACCAGTTGACCCCCCGTGACGAATTCAGATGGTCTCAGATTCTTTCTTGGGCATTAATATCCCAGAACAAAAAGTGGTGCTGTTAATAAGCTGTTGATAGTTATTTGAGTTTTTTAGCCAGCTACCAATACATTGTGGTTTACCCTGGAAAGCTGGTCATTGCGTTTTAAGTGCATGTGATGCTGATAGAAACACGTAGAATTTTAATCACTGTCTCATTAGAATGGTATAGTGGGCTCTTCAGATTTCCTCACGTGTTAGGGCTTTTCTAGAATGCACGGAACATTATTGGCAATTAAAATAATTAGGAAAGGGGTGTTCCTTTTCTATTCAGCAAAGGAACTAAACCTCAAGCTGTCATATTACCATGTTTCCCCGACAATTAGACCTAGCTGAACAATTAGCTCTAAGGCATCTTTTGGAGCAAACATTAATATAAGACCGGGTATTATATTATTATATTATATTATATTATATTGATTATATTATACCCGGTCTTATAGTAAAGTAAGACCGGGTCTTATGTCTATTTTTGCTCCAAAAGATGCATTAGAACTGATTGTCCGGCTAGGTCTTATTTTTGGGGAAACAGGGTAGTTTGTTCATAGTGTATTCAGTACTTTACTCTTTTGGAAAGTACAAAATCCTAAGAATAAAATCTTTGCTCTCATCTCCTCAGAAGTGTGATTTTATTTATACTCTGACAGCATGGTAAAATCACATTGACACAAAGATAATAATAGAAGCATTGGAAATGCCCACATTTTGCCAACCAACCATCTTGTCTTTAGAAAATCTGGTTTCAGGTACTTCGTTGTTCTATGAACTGTTTTAATAACTGAGAAAGTTTGAGGAGGGCAAAGTGAGGGGAGAATGCTTTCTTTTGTAACAGGACATATGTGCATTGGCAAAATCCCACAAGAGTATATACCTACTGTGGTTATTTTAATTGAAGTACATGCCACTTCAGTAGAATACTTCATTCCAGAATCAAAAATGACTGCAAGAGGGGAAATTGCCACAAGGGAAAATGTGTTTGGGCCTACATGAGTTCACCAGAGTCCTGGTGTGCCTTAGCTAGTTTGATAACGCCTTACATTATTTATAGCAGTTGTCAGAAACCATTTCCTTTAGTCAATTAGTGTATAAGAAAAACAAAAAAAAGAGGGGGAGCAGGATATTTGCTGACATTCTTCAAAATAAGGTGTATAAAAAGCATTCCCTTAATCATATGACATTGTACTGTCAGAGATTTTCCAAATACAACATTTTGTTTTTATTAATAAGAAAGGAATAGTAATCTCTATATTGTTTGTTTTGATAGTCTGTCAACTCAAACATTCAAATTGTCAGCCCCTGTTCTTTGGCAAATAATTACAAAATATAAGTATTGTAATTGTTTTAACAATGAAATGATTTATTTTGAAATACCAGGAGTTGGAAAACTGATTTTCCAAATGTTACCATTGATTAGCTGCCATGTAAGGGCTAACAGTTGAAAATATTTTGCAAATTACAATGATAAGAATTTAGTTCTATTTGTAGGAAAAAAAGACATATACCTTTTGCCCATTCCCACAATAGAAATTTACAATCTGGATTTAGGGATGGTATCTTTTTAAGTTCTAGCATAGATTTAACAGATACAGAAAAGCATGTTATTCATTGTTTGTAGAGGTACATATTGGTAAACATTATCTGGGAAGAAGTTTTTTGTTCAAGTTCAAAGTTAATATACACGTAGACTGTACGGTCTCTAGTATTTATATTATTAAAACCACTCAAATGTAAGCATAGTTTGGTACATACAATTGCAGCATTGTTTAAAGCAATGATGAAAACTTGGTATTAATTCACCTGACCACTAGTAAAGAAATAGACATATAGTGAAGTAATAGAGTTAAGAAGTATTTATGTTGTCTATTTCTATTGACAAAGAAAAGTCATTAACATATACTGTAGAAAGCAAGTCTCAGAACAATATGTTCAGTAGTTTCTATCATTGCTATAAAAGTGATAAACTGTATGTATATGTGTATACGAAGAAATAAAGGACTAGATACATCACACTAATGATAGTTGTTACTCTTGGGATGAGAGGGGTCTGATTTGGCAGTGGAGGGAGGGGAAATTCAGTTGGACTCTTAATAAAATCCTTCTGTATGGTTTAAATTTATTACAGTGAAAACACATTCATTTAGCAATGTCTAAAACCAAAAAAAAGGGGGGAGGGGAAGGAAGGAAGGGAGAAAGGAAGAAAAGAAGGAATAAAGAAAAATATGTTATTAATGTACACGATTCATATAAATTACTTGCTAGAGATTTCTGTTCATCATTTGAACTTACATTTTACTGTTTTTTCCATTATTATTTAGTAGTATGTATCTCTGTATAGGTAATAGCCTTACAGTTTATACCCATACTCCTCAATACATAAAAAAGAAGCAGAACCGTAGTTAAGAGTGTATATTGTTAATTCGTTGACTTTGAAATAATTCAGATTATTGTGGTCACTGCTAATGTGAAAGTCTAGACATGAAGGAAGAAAAAAGGCTCAAATTTTAAGTAAACAATATTTGGTTCAAATTTTAGTTTGCTCTTGAGCCTTTACATTTCTAATATGAAATCCTTTATTTTCATTCTCTAATCACAACAGATGATAGGTTTTTATTTTATTTTATTTCACATTTTCTGAATGTGAGCCTCACGAGGACATGGCATTTACAAGCATGTTTGCAAACGTTCCTGCAAATGAATGACTTAGAGTCCAGCTCTGCATTATTGTTTGACGCGTATGTAATGTTTCAGTTCTTAAGTCTGTTAGTTATTTAAGGAAGTAGGGTTGTAACACAAAGTGTGGTAAACGATTTATGTATATATATAAATTTAGTTATCATGGAAACAAATGACCTTTTTATCCTGTTAATCTTATGTTTTCAGACTTGTAGAATCTCTCAATGTGTTTTTCTTTTTTATAAGTTAAGTCTTACCTAAAATATTGAGGTAGGCACAAACAAAATATGCCTCCTTGTAACCACCCTTTTAAAGAACTGGGAGTTTTGAAATTTCACGCTCTTGCAAACTACAATCTGAAGTTCTGGGTTATTATATAGCAGTTGCAGTAATATTAGTATAATTTGTTGTTTTTGAACATCTCAGACCTAGTTAAGAGTGTGAGATATATATGGAAACTTCCCCAAAGTATTTTTTAAGGTAGTACATTAAAGTAAAAGTAAGAGTTGTCAATGCATTTCTTTGTTTATAACATATCTTCCTCCTTTGAACTGGGGAAAAACAATTGGGTCTTCACACACTATTGGTCAGGGATAACATAAGTCTTATTTATATATGAGCATATGTGAATTTGTGACTTTTTTTTTTAAAGCTCAAGTTAAACTGAGATTCTGGTATTTTATTGTTATTAAGAATTGATTCAGTTGACGTTGGTATATTACTAAGAGTATGTTTGAGATTATTTGTATCTTTCAGATCAAATATATGCATCAGTAGCAATATCCATAGGATTATAAATTGTGTAACACCTTTGTAGCTTGGGTAGTTGGAAACTTTGCAACAAGGCCTACATTTGTGAAACTGTAGGGACTTTTACTGATTAAATGGAAAGGTGGAAATGTTTATGTATGGTGTTGTACCGTGGGAAATCCAAAAACTCATTTAATTAGGATGCATTCAAGTAATACCGTACTATATTCATAATTGGTTTTATTCATTGTTTCCTGAAGAATAATTATTTTAGGTCTCTTTATAAACATAGATTTTACATACTTTCCTCATAATGATTAATAACTAAGCAACATACTTGGGAAATCGTTATTAGAAATAAGCCAGTAAAATTTCCTAGGTTAAGGTTACTATGTGAAGTTTTTAAGTCAGACATCTGCAAATTCAAGATTTATCTATTAAGATCAAGGTTTTGTGCTCAGATATAGTTGAGGGCTATTGCCACATTAAAATTTTAGAAATTCTGGAAAGTGTGGCAACTAGGATTGTCAGGTTCTAATAAAGATATGCTGTGTATATAGACCAGAGTTTTAAAATTTCTTCACATGTTGATTTTATAATTAGTTGAATTATTTGAGCATGCTCAAATGGAAAACAGGCATAGATCAATTATAGAGAAGATCATAATGGCCACTGGTTGTGAGAATGATTTCTGCCATGGAAGGAAAGTTGGAACAGTGGGGCAGAGAGGTATATATGCAGCAGATTTCACTGATGGATAGGAATCCGTGGGAATATTTCCTTAGTTCTCTCATTAATCAACTTCACACTTATTTTTCAGTTGTGTAGTAATGTTATCAGGGAAGCATAGATGAATTTGTCACCATTCCTCAAGCAATGAAGGTCATATTTTAAAATGTATTTAGGCAGTGGTACCACCAATCTCACTGAGAAGCTAGGTGATATTGTTCAAAAGATATAAAGGTTGAAAATTAAAACTGAGATTTTGGCCCTTAGTTACTATGTGAAATAAAATATAATTCCTTTAAGTAAACTTTAGAATCAAATCCATAGTTACGGCATTGCGTTGGGAACAGCAGTATCACAGTGTATTGCCTTCCATTGTTCAGTTTTGTCATGCTAATTTCAAATTGATAAATTCCATTGGGTCAATGTATTGATCTTCCTGAAAATCGCCAAGATGGTAAGATTTGGTTTTTCTACTATATAGCTCTTGAGCACATACCAGCATTATTAATTTGGTTATATTCTGTATTCGGATTTCCTAACTTTATTATTTTGAAATATTAAATGATCAGATCAGAAATGACTCCCTAAGACTATCAGTGTAACTTCTTATATAATAAATAATTATAACATGAAATAGGATTAGTTTTCTCTAAAAATAAAATGATAAAATAGCATTCGTAGTGTTGTTTCATTATACTTTCTTGTAGAAGAGGGAAATGATAAAAGGCTGCCTGTTTGAATAGCCTCACAAAAAATGCAAATTTTCCCTTCTTTAGCCAGAATTGAAGACTGATTCTGTCAAAAACTCCCAAATAATTATTTAAATGTTTTAAATTTGCAAAGTCACATGTAACTGTTTCCAGTTATTCTGTGGATAAAAAAAAAATATATCTTCCATCAACTTCACAATTAAGGAGATATATAAATATGGTCCCATGTTAACTTCATTACTTCCTGTTCTCTTTCCAATGAGTGGGGTTTGATGCTGGTTTCATTCAGTTATAGAAGTGACATCACCAGTGTATTAAACTGTGTGTCGATAGCCCAGACCTTGTAACTTACAGAAGATACTTAGAAACTAGTATTCAGATATACAGGTACTAAGAAAAAATTCAGCCATGCCACTAATATTTATTCTTGGCTTACTCTGGACCAGGCACTGTTTTGATGCTGGCTATTTCATGAAGAACTAGCCTGAGAACTGCCTGCTGTCATGGAGCTTACATTTTTATGGTAAAGGTAGAGATGATAATCAGAGCGTGAGATAGGTACATGACGTTACACCAAACACTAACAAGTGCTATGAAGAAAAATAAAGCCAGGGAGGGGTCTGGCAAGTCTGGGCTAGTATTGAGAGGAACAGAAGGTTGGATACTTTTTTAAAAATTAAATTTATTGGGATGACATTGGTTAATAACATGTAAACTTAAGGTGTACAATTCTGTAATACATCATCTGTATATTGTGTTGTGTGTTCACTACCCAACGTCTACTCTCGTTCGGTCACCATATATTAGATCCCCCCTTACCCTCTTTTTCTATCCCCCGTCCCCCCTTCTCCTCTGGTAACCACTATACTGTTGTCTGTATTTATGAGTTCGTTTGCTTGTTTTGCTAGTTCATTTGTTGCTTTTTGTTTTATATCCCACATATACGTGAAATCGTATGGTTTTTGTCCTTTTCTGTCTGACTTAATGTATTCCACTTAGCATGATACTCTCAAGATTCACCCATGCTGTTGCTATGGTACAATATTTTATTTTATTTTATTTTTTATGACTTGAGTAGCATTTCACTGTATATATGTACCACATCCTGATCCAGTGGTCGAAGGACACTTAGGTTGTTTCCGTGTCTTGGCTATGGTGAATAACGCTGCAGTGAACATAATGGTACATATATCTTTACAAATAAGTGTTTTCAAATTTTTCTGGTAAATACCCAGAAGAGGGATTGCTAGGTTATATGGTAGTTCTGTGCTCAATTTTTTTGGGAACCATCATACTGTGTTCTATAGAGGCTGCACCAATGTACATTCCCACCAGCAGTGTATGAGGGTTCCCTTTCCTCCACAACCTCTTCAACACTTACCTCGTCTTACTGATAACAGCCATTCTGACAGGTGTGAGGTGCATTTCCCCAATAGCTACTGAAGTTGAGCATCTTTTCACGTGTCTGTTGGCCATCTATCTGTATGTGTTTATGGAAAAAGTGTCTGTTTAGGTCCTCTGGTTGGATACTATTGATAATGGGCTGGGAAAGTTTCTAGGAAGGTAACTTTGCAGTAGAGGCTGTATGAAGGCCTATTTTGGCACAAAGTGAGTGACCTAGCATACAAAGTGCAGTGAGCCATTGTGATCTATTTATCTTCTAATGATCTTAAGCTTTTTAAATATTTAATTTTGCCGGATACAGGAATCAATTCAAAATTCACTTTTTAATCCTTGTGGAGAGGCTTCATGATTTGTCTTAAATATAATGTCTTAAGGGACAACAATCATTTTCTCATTTGAGTGCAGATGGGTTAGTTGCTTTTGGAATTCTCATCTTTGGCAGTGGTACATCACCTAAACAACACTCCTTGTTATCCTTCCAACAAGAGACCACTTGGTGATTGGGGAATCAAACTTATCAGAATTTTAAAGGAATGCGTTGACATGCCTTAGATTACTTACATGAGTTGGTAAACACAACCTTTCTTTTCTTGGCAGCAGCTTGTCACCCATAACCAAGTGCAGTGTCAAGACCTGGACAGTCAAGCTGCCAACCCCGAGGATGTGCAGTTGAAAGATCTCTTCTTTCTCAGTAGTATTTCTAATACCAGTTGTTTGCGTATCTTCTTCATTATTTTTGCCAATACAGTTCCTTAATCTTATTCTTTAAATTGTGTTTTGTTTAACTTGAGCCTCTTCCTGGTCCATAATAGCCATGCAGTCAGAGGCTCGATGAGCTAGTTTTCGCCTTCTGATGCACCTGTTAAAAGTATGCTGTTTCTGTATCACTTAAAATTGCCATGGTGCTACGACCAGGAGTGCGCTTCCCCCTCTTGGAGACCCACTGATCTCAGCTGTTTGTTATATGGAGTTGAATGCTGCTGCAGCCTGCCTTAACCCACTCAGGCCAGAGTTCTTTACATCTAATAAATAATAACTTTGATCCTCTAGTAGCTTCCTGAGTAGAGAAATGGTCATCCAGACTCCAGAAATGCTTAGTTGGTTGATTATATACTGAAATCTCTATTGATATTTGAGATTGACCCTGGACAAAATTGTTCTGTGAGCTAACTTAGTGATCAATAGTTTTCCAAATAATTTCACTGTTTTATTATCATCCATCTATCCATCCATCTGTCCATTACCTATCAATCATCTGTCTAGTTATTTACTAATTTTATTTAGTAATTTACCAAATAAATTACTAAAGTAATGCACTGCTAATTATGGATGTGTTGACACCAGTGAAGGGAGAGAGTATAGTTATGGTTTTGGGCAAGGGGCCCCTTTTTGTCTGTTCCAAATATACACAGTGACATCAGACATCTCTTCTACTTAGATTAAAACTGTCTTAGGAAAAAAAACAAACCAAAAAACACACCCTGGAATAATTACTCAATTACTCAGTTAACTTCCTCAATATGTAATCTATTTAAAATCAAAAGCTTGTTTAAAAAAAATCCGCAAAATTCCCAGCTAACTTCTCTGTGCTGTATTAGGACCAATCTGCCTATAGTTTGAGAAGATCTGAAATGATTAGTAAACATATGTGACCAAGAACTTTAACCTTGCTCATAACGGCCCTTCAGTTCTCCAAAATGGAATTTTAGTTTCATACCTTGTAAGCGTCTATGTATCCTCTACTGAAGTGTATCCTTATATAGACAGTTCTACAAAGCAATTCACTGTCCGTTTAATGGTAATATATCAATTACTCCAAGAGTAATTATTAGTTCCCATGCTTTCTTTTTCTTCACTTTATCCTTGAACCTTTTCTTGATTTTCTTTCCTCTGTTGCTACATTTTCTTCTTTCCCTTTTTGTTTCCCTTCTTATATCTTAAAGTAATATATATATATATATATATATATATATATATATGTATATATATATATATATATATATATATATATATATATGCGCCATATATCTGATACCACTCATGGAGAAACTGGTTCTTGGTTCTTATGGCAGAATATGCTTGTATGCTTGTATGTAGAACATGTCACATAATGTGAGGAACTCTGTAGTTGAGTGTTTGGAATTTGATCAGTTGGTTAAGAGAAGGCTTGTTGTTATGCAGGTTTTAAACAATTTTGATTCTCTCCTCAAAACTGTTAAATTCCCCAATCTTTTCTGTTGCTGTTGTTGTTCTTACTGCTCAGGGAAGTTTATTATAATATGTTGAAATATAGGCCAGACATTTATCTCAGAACAATTTACCTATTAGTAAATATCTTTACAGTAGCAGTACTTTCTTCAATAATTATTTACAAACAACACACATTTCTAGGGCAGATATGTTGGCAAGAATACTCACAATCTGGACATTACTCACACACATTTCAACATTGTCTCTATCTGTAGAACAAAAATGCATTACTAGTTGAAGTAATGGTTTGGGAATTTAGTATTGATCCAAATCCTATAAAATCTTAATTTACCAAGACATTTAGTGATGAAGATTTTCAGTCTTCCCTGAAATTCTTCTATTGGAATAAAAAGAAAGATTGCAAGATAATAATCTGATATCAGCAATTTAGTCAAGTCAATTTATAGAATGTAATCTAAATGTGTTACCCCCAGTATCCTACATTAGGGGCTGCAGCACACATTACCAGGTACAGCTAGACTATTAATGCATAAAGGTTGCTATCCATTCTTATTACTTAGTGACCATGCCTGGCTAATTATAAATATTTTCATTATCATCCTTGCCTATATATTTTATAATTAAATAGTATTTTCAGCTTATAAATATATATCTATGATTCAGTAATACTTTTTGAAGTAAATAGAATTTCTCTGCTACATAAGTTAAAAATAACTGAAACACCCATTTTGTAAGCATTTTAGTAATTAAAGTAATTTGGTACTTGAGTGCGACTAAGCCTGTATAACATGGCAGAAAGGAGAAATAACCAACTCTAGAAATGGATTTTATAGTTGTAATTAGATAACCACCAAGCAATAACGATATTTCTAATAGTACCATTTTCCTTCCTCACGGTTTGAATCGCATAGAACATGATCAAATATTTTCTTGGGGTTGAGGATATATCCTTATATACTCATGCATGTTTATTCCTATCAGTTTGAATAAAATTTATTTATCAATCATTTAAGAAAACATCTATTACGTTTCAGAAGAAAAAAAAAAAGGTTTTACATCCTGTTGTCAGGGTGTTTATTACCTCAGGCACAAAAGTACCAAGAGATACAAAGTACTGAGAATATTCTGAGATGGAAAATTCTGTAGCATAGTTGGCCCAGCCTTATAGAGAAAGTGATACTTGAATAGCAATTTAAACAAGAAGGGATTTGCTAAATTGAAGGGGTGAGGAAGTATGTGTCAAAGCAAACAAAGGGTTAGCATGTAACAAGTCCCAGGAGCTCACAGCAGCATGGTGGATGCCAGGGCCCCCCTCCCCCCCTTTGCAGCTCCTCTCTAAGAGGAAGGATACTGGAGTACAGCTCTGGGAGAAACCAAAAGGATAAAATGTGTCAAAGGGGAATAGTTCAAGAAAGAGGGAGTTGTAAATGCTGTTAGAGGTAAAGTCATGACAGACTATGGATACCCGTAGTCTTTGGAGTTGGTTTTTACGGGAGCATTGACGACTGCTGCTGAGCCCTAAAGTAATAGGTGTGGGGGTCACACTGACACAGATTCAAGAGTGAACGGGACAAGAAGAAGCAGAGCTAGGGCGGGTTTAGATGACACTTGAGACATTTGTCTGGGAATGACAGATTAAGAGCATTCGGAAGAGGAGGATGGGTAGCCAGGTACCCTCCCCTTCCTTCTGCCATGCCACCCATTCCATTTGGGAGGTACTTCGTCACTCTGAGGGCTAAGTAATAGCTGAGGGAAAGGCAGGGCATTCGTGGACAGAGGGAATAGGAAGGGAAGGAAGTCTTGAGAAGGAAGCTTGCCCGTGGGGAGGAGAAGGGCAAACTCCAGCAAGATACAGAAAGTAGTTTAAAGATGGGTAGCAGGAAGGTGAGAGACAGTCCATGTCCAAGGGCCACTATTTGGATTATGAAATATTTGTGACATACAAGATCATGTGCTGTTGAGAGTGAAAGGAACATGGAGGAGGAGGGACTTGATAGTGACAAAGGTTTAGGAAAGCTGCTGTGTGGAATGTGAGAGGGAGCTCTCCAGGGCCAGGGGGATTCCTGGGCAGTGGGAGGGCCTATGTGACCCTGGAATATAGTCATTCATAGGGGCAGTGGTGGATGTGTGTGTGTGTGTGTGTGTGTATGTATGTGAGTATGCTCATGTGTTATGTTCATATACGTATTTGTATGGGAGTGTTCATATGGGTGTTTGTGTATTTTTATGCCCTAGAGATAATTCCAGTCCAGGTAATGGTAAGCGATCATTTGATTTACCAGAGTTTATGGAGATCCAGCTGTGTTTTTCATCACTATACTAGGGTGACAGAGAAGGTTGTTTCTGTTTGGGAACATGGAGTCTAGTGGGTCAGATACGTAAGGAAATAGAACACTGTTGGGGAGCAGAGGAAAATAAAAGGAGGCAGTGTTAATATATAAGTGGGTAGAGATGGAGGAAGTGATACCTTGGAAGCTTCTTGGAGGAAGTGACCTCTCTTAGATGGCTTCCAAAGGAAGTGAATGGTTGCAGGTGAGGCACTTTAAGATTCTCGAGAGAAGGACAGAAAAGATTGTTGACCGCAGATGTGTTACATGCTCAAGGCATGAAGTAGTTGAGAAATTCTGAATCGGGGCAAAGATTCAGGATGGTGGATGGATCTTAGAGTTTATGACTGACTTGACTTTGTTTTATAGAACTAGGAGTTAGGACCAGAAACAATTTTGAAACCTGAAATATTTTTTGAGCATTGGTATGAGTTGGTTCTTTTTACTCTTTTTCAAAACTTGTAGTCTTCGTCAATATTTTCCAAGCCAAGTATCTAGTAGTTTTTAAAATTTTTAATGTTCAGCATGACGGTATTAATCCTAAAATCAATTGTAAAACATTTTGCTAGAGTAGCCATGTTTATATGTATATAATAGATATTCATATATCCTAATTCAATTATATATTCTATATTACATCCATATTCTGATTTCCAGATTATAAATGTACCATCTGCTCGTTGACCATTTTCAGCCCTTGAAGAAGTGCAATGAAACACTATTTATTACACTCTGTCGTTGCCTCTTTGGATTGTGAAACTTTTAGTTACTAAAGCCCTGTTTCCTTTGTTGGTAACATTCATAAGGGAAATATATATATATATATATATACTTTTGTTTCTGTAACGACTGAGCGTTTTCTGAGAGTTTTTCCATCTGATTGAAAGAGAAAGTAAGTTGTTAAAAGCAAAAATACTTTGCTTATAAGGAAAAGACTTCCATGCCGAGGTAATAGATCATTAGGTAATAGGGGATCCCCCACCCCTAACCTCCGGCTCCATTTCTACCTCTGAAGGGCATCATACTGCACAAATCAGATTGCTCACTTAATATTTAATGTTTTTGCGATGGAATCACTTTCTCCCCTGAGGTTGACTTCAGATTTGCCAGACACTCTGACAACACTGCACTCCTTATTTTCCCCACATGACCTCAGCTTCTGCTTAAAAAATGTTCGAATAAAGGATGCTTTTGTTCATATCTCGCCTGCCTGTGATATATTGACAAAGTGTCTGCCGGCTGAATGGAATAGTTTTACAGTATGAGTGCTGCTTTCAGTGGAGGGGCAGGACTTGGGCTTTAGAAGGAAGTGAATTGGATAGGTCAGGAGAATGTACCATTTGTAAACACCCCTTTCCTTTTTTATTCACGTGTCAGGACAGCAGGAGCAGGCTGTTCAGTGCCCGTCCCTGCGCAGAGCCTGAGGGAAAGCAGCTTGGAAGTCAGCTGCAATTTTTAAACCTTGCTTTCCCCCAACCCCCCCACCCCGGCAATGATCTTCACGTACTTCGACTTGTCTTAGAAGCTGTTTTGAAACTAACATGGTTTAGTCCACTAACTGCATGTTGGGTAAATTCAAAACCCACATGCTCGTCCTCTTGCAGTGGAATAAGTCACATCTGATGGACATTTTCTGTGCTTAGAGCATAGTAATGAACATCTGACAGGCGCGACCTTTCATAAGACAACCCACACTATTGGCTTTCTGCCCAGAATATTGCTGCAACACTATCTGTGATTGGTTATCTCTCTATCATGCATTGCTTCACAAGGGGAAACGGCCCCCTTTTTTAATAAATCTACGATGGCTGGCTGCAATATGCCTCACTGTAAGTATTCTGTGTGTGTGTGTGTGTGAGAGAGAGAGAGAGAGAGAGAGAGGTAGGCTGACTGGACTATGACTTAGTCTGGTAGCACATGGCAAGGTTGTGGTACTATAGGACATCAGTGAAGTGCTACTTAGTAAATCGTAACCTATCTCTTTTTTCTACAGGTTGGTACTAAGAAGTGCCTTTCCTGACGTCTCTGCTGCTTGGAACCGCTTCTAGAGCAGTGTCTGCTTTTGCCTTGCTTGCTGCCAGCTAGACTGTGACGACAGCACATCCACCCTCCACCTCCTAGCCCAGACACCCCCATTTCTACTTATAATCAAGAGAAAAGCTCTAAGTATCTGGCATTGCCCTAGGCTGCTTTAGTTTTAAAAGAAAAGTTTGCTGAAAAAGTAAGATATCTTCTGCCAGGAAATCAAGGAGGAAAAAAAAAATCATTTTCTCGATTTTGCTCTAAACTGCTGCATCTGTCTATGCCAAACTAATCAATACCGATTGCACCACCAAACTCCATTGCAAATTCAGCTGCGAGGAGATTCCCTTTCAGACAACTTTGCTGAAAGCAGCTTGGAAAATCGGTGTCCAAGGGTCTGCCACGTTTTCATGCTTGCATTTTGGGCTCAAAATTGGCATTGGGAAGGGGTTACTGAGAGCACAAGGCTGATTCGAGGCCCTACTTTTAAACGGTCATCTACTTAAGATCCTAGTATTTCTCTAAAAACCAAAACCTCTTTGAATTAACAGTTTCATGCTGTGAATTTCTAGTGGGAGATCTTTTCCTTGATATTGACAACACAATTTTCCATGTACTTTTAAAGCAGGGAGTGGGGGAAAAGTATTTTGAAGGGGACGTTTTCAGCATCATTTTACAGTTTTATCAGTTCAGCTTTTTTTTGTTTTTGGTTGTTGCATTTTTTTTTTTTTGTGGGGGGGTTGGGTTTGTTGGTTTCACTGAAAATTTTAACTACCTGTAAAATCTAAACATGGCTGTTAGTGTCACACCAATTCGGGACACAAAATGGCTAACACTGGAAGTATGTAGAGAGTTCCAAAGGGGGACTTGCTCACGGCCAGACACGGAATGTAAATTTGCACATCCTTCGAAAAGCTGCCAAGTTGAAAATGGACGCGTAATCGCCTGCTTTGATTCATTGAAAGTGAGTAAATATTATATTATATTAAGGATATGCAATAACTGAATAAAGGGGTTATGGACATAGAGTTCACTGAGTTTGGAATTATGGGTTGCTTTGTTATTAGTTTAGTTATACGGTGTGTTCTTATTGCTGATGTTGGGGTGGGGGGTCTTTATTGAGAAGCAGTAGAACCAAGTCTGGCCAAACTTGTTTGTTATGAATAACTTTATCAGTCCTTTAATGCTATGATTTTTTTCTAGAGCAGAAAAGTGTCAGAATACGTTTTACTTAGTAATAGCAAAGTCAGTATCTGCCTGTAGGATAGTAAATGGAGATAACATGTCTGTTAACATATGCATGAATTCTATACGAGGCCATGGCAATAACTCAATGAAGATGAGTTGATTTTGCTTGTTTCTAACGGTGCTGCACTGTGGTAAAAGAATAGCAGATTTTAAGTCATCTAAACTTGGATCGATGTTTTATATTAACATTTTGACATGGATTTCATTTTGATTGTATGAGCATATTATTTTAAGGCTAGAAGTGCAATGCATTTTGTGGAAAATATAAGTAGAAGTAAGGTTCTGAACTGCTGCTACAGTACCCTGTCTGAGGCGTAAACTTTGTTGAATGTGAGTTTTATAAATAAGTAGAAGCTGTTAAGTACTATTATTAATTGGATTTTTTTTTTAGCTTCTAAAATTCTAATGTGAAGGAACTTAGTTTATGTTCTGTTAGATACTGATTATTTTCTTTTTATTTGTAATTGTCTCAGCTAGACGTATTAAGATAGCTTTTGTGGGCACCATGATACTAAAAGATTCACTTTAGCATATACTGACATACAAAAATGTCATTGGGTTTTTATTTCAGGTATCAAGTTTGAAAAGTGGGTCTTTTATACGATAGCATACATGTCTTTATTTTGACATGATGCAAGGTCAAGTCTAGAAATGTAAGATTGCTAGGTACACTACTTACTTGGTTTAATTCAATTGCATTTGAATACTAACATACCAGTATAATCACTCTGAACCTTTGAGACTGGGATCGCTGTCCTTTCTGCATATATAGAGAAATAGATCCATCTTGTGTTTTGCAAAACAAAAAGTAGTATAATAATAAATATAATAATAGTATAATAATAGTATAAAAGCTATAATAATAATACTTTTTAAAAATAACATAGGTGTGAGTTAACTGAAATAGTTAACTCCTAAGTGAACTCATAACTCACTCTGCAGATGTTATGAGTTAATTTGGGAGTTAACTATTGCAGTTAATTGCTTCTTGGTCCAGACTGAGGTGCTCACTTTGCTAAAGTTTTCTCCAAACACTGAAGGATAATGTCTTCACAGTAGGAGTTTAAAAAAAGGAGGTATCAACAACAACAAAGATACCTTATCATGTTAGATTATTCTTGATGTCATAGTCCTAAAGATCAGTAACCAAAAGGAATGCATGATAACTGGACCTTTTTCTTTCTTTTCTCTGAAGGCATCAACGAAGAGCACAGTGATTGTGCCTTTGTGAATGTGTATGCCTACATTCATGCTGACTGAATTTAGGTGTAATTAGAGACTGGGGCCCATAAAATGAGGGGCAAAGGGCTAATTACACTTGTCGGTAAACAGCTGGGTCCATAAGTAACCCCGTTTTGACCCAATTACTAAGTAAATCCAATTTTTAATCCTACAGACAGTTGATGGGGCACCCGTAGCTGCAAAATGAAGGACATTTAATTCGGCTGTGACATTGAGTGGTTTCACAGAAGTCTTGCCTCCACAGCAATTGGAAACATTGTAAAACATTAAAATTCAGTTGCTGTTTTTCCATCTCAAAATATTTTTTTAGTCGCTGCTCACTTGTGGCCACAGAAACAGTCCCTCTTTGAGTAAAGCAGCAGCATTGCTTAGTGACATGCTGTGCGGTTAACAAGATTCAACTGCCACATCAAGGACTTTTTTTTAATAACATAATTTGAAGATTTTTAAATTTACTTATGAAATGAACTCATTATTGCAGCTAATCAGTGCAAACTTCGTCCTTATTCTTTGTCTAAGAAAACTGCAATTCAATTTATAATCTTAAAACTTGGTAAAATTTGAGTTGAATAAGAGGAAAAACACAACAGTATTTATGGTGAAGCTTCATTCCCAGAACAATAGCTCCTTAAATGTGAGAGAAATAACTATGTTAAGAACTAATTAATTTTTTTTGAATATGTAGTTAAGTATATGTTTCAAAAAACATGTTTTTTTTAATAGATATATTTCTAACTAACACATGTGATTCTTAATATAGTCTTTAGAATCCTACCTTTTATAATATATAGTAGTCTTCCTGTGTTCTGTTTTGTGGCTAAAAGAGATCAAAAACATATTTTGAAACAGTTAAAGTAACTCTGTGACTCATGCTTGAAGTTCTGAAATTTGGGAGCATTATGAGCTTTCCATGCCAGTAACTGCTAGATCATTTGTATTGTCTCAGAGAGTAAACGGAAGAATTTAGAAAACTTGTAATATCCTGACTTCTTTAATAAAATGTGTTCTGTGTGTTGCTACAATCCATAGTCCAGCCTTTTCTGAGTTCTTGAGCCATGAGATGGAGGTAGCCCGTGTAATCTACTATTTTTAGCAAGTTAGGAAAGCAAACCAAATACTCTCTGAGAGGACCCTGTGAAATGGCTGTACCCTTCAGCTGTGCTGTTTCAGACTTTGGCCAGGCTCCCAGGTGACTTACGTTTATAGCAGACTTCTACTTAGAAGAGAATTCATTTCATTAAAAACAGAAGTCGCACAGTTCAGGAAAGCGTTTATGTAAAAGAAATCAATTGGCATATTACTAAAAGTAATAGGAAGAAAATTAGCTGATAGTATTTTAGTTGCATTTCGGTGATTTTGAAGTTTAAATAATGAATTCAGATTAAATTTACTACATGAAAACAGAATTCTGTATTACAGTAAATGTGTTGCTAAGTAAAATATAAGAATACATGACAATGAGGAATATATATATATATTAAGTATACTGAAAATAGAGTAACAATAAGAAAAAGCAAAAGTGGTAATAATGTGTACTAGTTTATAAATTAATATTTTAAGCACTTAATTTTTCTCAATTTTGCTTTTACACTTGTAGTCTTCATTTACAAATCTACGAGTATATTCGAATTGAGAATTAAATTGATTACAAACTATAGACTGTAGTATTTTAGCTACGTCAGAAATCCTGAACATTTGAAGAGGTACATTATTTTATGCTGGAGAGGATTTTTTTCGTATGGCTTGTGAAGGGAATAACAAAACACACACACACACACAAATTACAAGAAAAATATTAACATTGCAAGCTGCTATCAGAATATTATATATGAGAAATGATTATTAATAGTTAATGGCAAATTACCTATTTTTTTCAGTAATAATCTCAACTAAAATTTAGGTAGTCGATGGAAAGTAACGTCCAGAATGTATTCAATGTGATGCCAAATTATTTATTTAAAAAAAAAGCTTTCACCATGTGATCAACAGAAATAGACTATTGCTTTTTGATTCTTCTGTTTCAAATACCCATTCATTTTTCAGGTACTGGTGGTGGGAGGCTATAACCGTTATGTTTATTATCTATTTTCCAAAAATCTAGCAACACTCTTTTATCTTTGAAAACCGTAGTCTCTTGTTCTCTTATCAAATTAGGCAACTTTAAGATAATTAAGCGTTCCTTTCACTATGATACACGTTTGTGTATATAGATAGCACAGCTGGTCAGATTTATTATAGACACATCAGAGATCAGATTCCACTGCAAAGGGGTATAGAATCAAGGGCACTGAGTGAACACCTTTAAAATGTACCTGAAGACCTCGCAGAATATATGAAGTATAGACAGCAGCTATTAGAAGACCCAAATAAGTTAACATCCAGGTAAATGAACAACTAGAAGTCTCCAAGTCAGAAAGCCAAATCACGTCTCTGGATGGTCCCAGAGGAACAGGCTAGCATAACTGGACGTTAGAAAGTGGTCCTGAAGGTCTTTACTGTTCAATTTTAAAGGATCCTCCATTGTTAGCACAGTAAATCTTCAACGTAGCAGTTGCCTTTTGTGCTGCGCTTTTTATATCCCCAGTGTAGTCTTTTCATCCTGTCTTTTAAACTGATGTAACTGAGAATCTTGACAAAGTACCTTCATATTTCATACTAAACGTCCAATTTTCAATTACAACTTTCACCTAGTAGGCTCGTAATTGGAATAACTTTACCAAGAGTTTTCTTCTTCTTATTATTTTTTTTTAAATTAAAAAAATTTTTTTTACTAATGGCATCTCCTATGTGATATTAAAACTTTGACAGATTATTATATAGAGGTACACATTGTGTCCTTCAGTGACAGGCTGACACAGGACTTCCTTGTTTCCTCCTAATGACTTACGACATGAACTCATTGTAAGGACTAATTTATCTAGCAGTGTGGATCGTGTGAAAGTTCCAATGGTAATTCCCTAAGCAGAAACTTCACAACTTTGTAAAGAATTCCCTGTGAGTGTGCTGTGATGTCATCACCTGTGACATGAGCTTTCCTTTCATGAAATTCTTAGTAGCTGTGGCTTTCGTCATGTACCGCTTTATAGTCTTCTAGTCAGCAGTCTTTTAGAAAAATATCTTTTAAATGAGTACAGATTTTTAAACTTCTGGACACATTTCAAGCCATGTTTTGAATCATGCTACCTAAGGCACTAATTCTAGCACTAGTTAATTTGTTTCCTTCTATAAGATTTTGGTACACTGCATCTCTTTTTATTTTTCCCATTCAGCCTTGCTTCCACTTGTGCGTGTGACCGACTAAAAACCATTCAAACCTAAAGCAATGTGGCACATAGAATTGAGTTCAAACTTGAATTGTAACTCAGACTTCTAAACGTACGCAAAAATCTGATTCCACGAATAGCCTCCAAACAATTCCATGTGCAAAGCTGTTACTCACTCGAAAGTGTCCATGCGGCATGGGGTCAGTTTTCTCTTCAGGGAGTGTGTAACATACGCCCAGTTCACGCGAAAGGTGAGAAATTGAATGTTTCCTAAACCCAACACAGACACCTAGGGACCTCGTTTGGGAAGCTTGTCCTGTCATTTTCCTTGCCAAGGATAAGTAGAGGCTTTTAGCTACCAACGTCGCTAATCCATTAACCTTTCATGCTGAGCAGTGTCTCGGCCTTCCCACAGACTTAGAATTTTCTTACAAAGAGATCCTACTGAGGAAACTTTCAGGGTTTCTTTTTCTTTCTTTTTCTTTTTTAAACTTTAGCAGGAACATAGTCCATGCTTTAGATAGGGGAGTGATTTTCTATGTTACCAGGCCAAAAATTATGACAGTCAGTGGAAGTGGATAACGAAACAGCACCGGTGATAGTTGTGAATATGCAGAAACTTCAGTCAAAGCAACTGGCAAGGCTTGTTAGAAATATGTAGTTGTTTGAAGTATAATAGATTATTAGAATAGTGATTTCTCTGTGAATTTCACTGTGAACAATGGTAATTCTAGTGAGGGCTTTATTCTAATATTGATTTATAGTAAACAACTGCAGAGTTTTTATCTAATACTATATTTCTTATAGAAATAACATCAAATGCGCATCACCTACAGTATTATTCATACTCTCTTGGCACATTTTTGAAAGATGTTCACTTTGAGATAAAGTTTGATTTGTTAGAGATAAAAATTTCTATATTATGTCTTGAAAACTACTGGTAGTTATAACCCTTTATATATTATAATTTGATTGAAAGGCTGTCATCTCCTGCATACCTTTTGGCCTTCGCCATCTCTGACCTCTTCTTCTTGTGTTTTATCTCTGAGTTCTTTCCAGCTTCCTAATTGTCCAGCTTCCTAACTGTTGCTTATTTTACTCTGGAGTCATGTAGAAATGATTGGGACATTTTGTATTTAAGGAATTACATTCATCATTGAGTAACAAAGACAGCTTCCCTTCCTAGCATGCGGCATAAAAAAATTAAGGGTTTATATTTCAGTCACTTGTCCAGGCCTATGTGATTCCACAGCCGTTAGAAAACCCCTATTTCCTGAGGATCGCATGGCTTTCAACTTTAGGATTATTTCAAAATTATTTCAAAATTATTGCAAGATGGCCAGACATCATATCTACAATTCCAGGGGACGGGAAGGGGTAGGGGCAAAAGAGACCACAGCCCAGCCCACTTCGGCTCCTTTTAATAAAAGTCCTTTAAGCTTCACCCAGTGATTATCCATAGTCTCTCATTGGCTGCTTTTGGCAGCAAGGAAAGCTGGGAACTGTAGTCTTTAAACTGTTGCTTGGATTAAAATCAGGCCCCTGATCGGTAAAGTAGAAGACGACAGTGAATTTTCAGGAGGGTAGTCCGCCCCCCCAGAAAACTTCCAGAATGAAGTAACTTTCCCTGAAAAACACCTGGGTATGGGAGTAGTTGAGGGGAGACCACTGTTGAAGAGAAACTTATATCTTCTTATCTTGGCAAACCTGACATCACTTCTGATCTTGTTAACTAGAGTTGTCTTTTTTTTCTTTCAAATTATGATATGTTTAGTCAATAAAATCTGGCATATCACAAATGGATTGATTTTTACTTTTATAGAAAAAGAAAATTGCTTCATTTTTATATTTTTCTTATTGCCAGTGCATATTTATATACAGTTACATATTTATAACTGGAATATAACAGGAATGCATGTCGTAAAAACAGGTCTCAAATGATTTCATTTGATACAAGAATCTATAGTTACTCTGATAGGTATGTCTGCTTCTTCCACAAATGTACTTATTTTTTATTTATTCTGTATGAAGTAAAATGAAATGAGTTAATATTTATTGAAAATTACTGTATGCTTGTCAGTATTTTCTTATTACTATTTTTTGATAGTATTTAGTCCTAAAAAAAAACCTCTTTGAGAGCGTTACCTATATTTCACAGATGGTACAGAGAAGTTAGGTGAAAAGCACAGGGTCACTCAGCCAGTAACATGTGAACTCCAAACCTGGTAAGCTGATTTCACAGCCTGCACTTCTAACTACTTTCCTATAAAACATTGCTTCTTAATTTACACATCCACATCCTAAAGATTCAACAGTGCTTACGAATAAAAATGAATATGGCAAATTTGCGGCACAGGACCTACAACAGTAAATACTCAAAAGTAATTATATTTTTATTCAATATACGAATCAGCAAGTGAACACAAAATAGCAGCAAGTACACTGCCATCAATCGTCAAAGATTATATATCTGGTCTAAATATACAGCCAAATAGTAAAAAGGTTATAAATTAATCATCTTAAGTAATCACTTTATAAGCTATATAAATGCCTCCCAATGTGTATATATAAAAAGGCATATTCCAAAGTTTTAATTGTTTAGAAAGCATTTTCCTGCAGAAGCAATGTGGTTAAGTCATCAGGCCAACCCTGGGAAGCCAAAGTAACGCATAGGATGCTTGAGTTATAGTCCCGTACAAATAGTACCCTGGAAACTCTGGTGATTAATTAATCCCAGGAGGCTCCACAGACGCATTATGAGGAACATCTTATCATAAATCTTAAGTACCACTAACGTCACAGACCCCAACTGCTGTTGTCCAACTGTTTCTATGGAAAAGTTCAAGTTTCAGTTTGGGGCTCCAGAAATTCACCTTGTCCTAGTGCAAAGGAAATGGTCCTCCCCAAACTCTTGGGACACTTTCTGCAAGCCAGTGTAAGAGCTTTCCCCAGCTCCAAGTATGGGCTGCTTCTGTTCCTGTTGCCTTTCAACAGGGCAGTGGCTCAGAATTAATAGGGACTAAACACAGGGTAGGGGGTGAGCGGGTGCAGTTCAAAGCTTTCCCAGAGTGGGAAGACTTCTTTGTCAATATGCCTGCCAAGCAACCTTTCTTTTCTTGCTGAGGACGCAACCTGCTTCCTTTTTGAGTGTGTAGCTTGTTGGTCCTAAGTCTGGCCCACTGTGGAACTTAATATAAGTGAACAGTCTTTCCGCATTCTCTTTCCTTTCTGAAATTTTCAAGTGTAGCTGTTGTTTTGATACTGTTGCTTTCTAATTAATAGTAGCAATGGGGAAATAGGTGGATAGTGAAAATAATGAACTAAAAAAAAAAATTGCTTTTTCTGGCCATTTTATCACAGGATGTATGTAATCAAGGGATCAGCAATAAAGAACCAGATGTGAGAAGAAGGATGTTTAAGAGGTGATAGGAGATGGGAATTCCACAATTCAGAGTATAACTTAAACACTTCCTATGTCTAACTTGGAGAAGGCAGATATTAAAATGCAGTCCTCAGGGGCTAATTACTAATAGGGAGAGCCGTGTGTTAGGTGATGGGGTAGAGTTCGGAGAGGGAACTTCTTAGCAGCAGTTGGAGGGTCAGTGGAAGAGGAGCTTAAGGATGAGAGAGAAATGTCTCTGGTGGTTTATCTTTCCTTTTCCCCCTCCCTTCCCTCTCACAACTACTAATTCTGAGATCACAAGTGGGAAGAGAAGAACTAAAGGGAATCCCCAATAAGAGAGTTCCCATAGTCACAAGCCACCAGATTGGGGCAGCTGTCATTGGATCATCATTAGTTTGTTGGAAACCACCTATATTTTAACTGTAGGTCCTAGTTTCAGGTTCCGGGACATACTTTTGAAGCTGTTTTGACTTAACAATATTTATGCATATTTTAATTTTTGTTAATGTTAGGTTGAGACTCACCAACTATTGAGATCCAACACCCTGTGTTCTCAAGACGTCATATAGCACCAGGTATCTAAAGTTAGAATTTATCTCTTTGCATAAAATTCAGACTCAGTGTATAAACTTCTAGATTTCAGAATCACTTACATTAATACTGAAGTCCAGGCTCTTCTCAAATAAGGCAGGAAGCATCTGTGTTAATAGTTGACAATAAATTACACAAAGCAAAACAAGGAAAATTAAGGTTAGAAAAGTTGGGACGCTTTTCTCCCATTTTCAATTTTCTGCACAAGCATGGACATAATCAGTGTTTAGGATCTGCTTGTGAGGGATAAATTACATCTGTAATTCATTCTTTCCCATGGTACTGCATTCAGACGATAATTTGCTTTCAGATATCTTTGCTCATCTCATATTCTAAAATCGTTCATAGACTGAAAATAAGTCTAGTAACATCTCCCAACCCCAGGAAGCCTTTATCACTAAACAGTGTTAGTTTACCAAATGAGCCAAATTAAAAAATAAAAGGTTTTAGGGAAAAACAGAGCCAAATTTATCATGCCCGAAATAAGATTCCTCTTTGGTAGATGACATTGCTGCTCATAAAATAATTCTCCTTTAAGGGAAGCAACCATAAAATGAACCATGAATGAAGAAATAAGTAAAGAATTCATTATTTATATAAAAAGGCCTGTTAAGAAAGATCTGTATTCTGAATGACCTGTACTTCTTCACATTATCTCACATCTTTTCATGGCTAAGTGGAAACTAATGAAATCTAAATCTAGCCATGAGAAAAGATTATCATCATGATTTTATTTATTGAACTTTTTTTTCACTATTATGAACTTTTTACTCCCAGACACTGTATTCCATGAATCATAGTAGAGTTATAAATTGAAAACAAATGTCCACATAAGAAAACCCAATACATTAAAACAAAAACAAAAATGAAACTCAAACGCAGATGAACTGAAGAATCATTATTCACACCAAAAAAGAGTCATTTACGTTGTAGGTTTTTACATGTTGGAATCAATTTAAGTGATTGCCCCAAAGCCTTTAAATTATGATTAACGTACAGTAGCTTGACGTGTAACATATATATAATGGGTGAAGTATGCATAGTGAGAAATGTAAAATTATTTGGTTGTTTTTTTTTAGAGTCTTTATTAGCTACTTTTGTCTTCTGTATTTCCCGTTAAGGATAAATAATACTAGAGGAGAGCTTTTCACCAGAAACAGGTACTTTTATACTGAAGGTTTAAGAATGTGAAGAAATTACCAACCAAAATATACAGAGGGTTCCAAAAAAATGTATACACATTTTAAAAAAGTTAAACTGTATTAAAAATTGTAATACTCAATATATACTGATAACAAAAGATGAATACAAGTTATGTTTGACTTCTGCAATTACAAGAGGTGTTCAAAGTGGTTACCATCAGCGTCCAAAAACTTCTGATTACGGTGAACTACTGCTTGAGCAGTGTTGACCAAAGCGTCCATTTGTGAACATTTTTTTGTCACCCCCGGTGTGCCACTTCACATCTCAGTTAAAGGAAAATACTCCATTCTTCCTCCCCTTTTCATCACTTATTACCTGCTGTTTACCAGATACTGTGATAGGCAGTCCTGCTGCAGGGTGAATAACACACAGAACCCCTGCCCTTTGGGTATTGATGGACTAGTGGTTACTATAAGCTGTCAAGCTTCTGAGAAGTATAATTAAGATTATAATGATCATAGAATAATACAACATAGTTTTAACCCTTCTGTTCTTTAATTTTATAATATCTCAGTAGAGCACAAATTCGCCCATGTAAAACCCAGATAGGCTTTAAATGTCCTCATATATGTCTGAGAGGTTTGTTTTGAAAAACATTGGAATCAATCATGTAGTCAGTACAGGAGGAGCAGATGAATTTGAGCTCTCGTTATGTGTGCGGTAAGAGAAACTGGGTGGTTGTGTTAGTCAGAATAGGCTAACCACTAATTTTGACATGGTAAGAGATTTATACCAGACCCATTATCATGTTCCATAATTTAGCAAGTCTGAATCAGATTGATTTGTTAGGTAACACCTGTAGAAGTGGTTAATTTTCCTCCGCTGATTGGATCAGCATCTATTGATTATATAAAATGAAGAGGCTCAGAATGATTAACTAGTGTGTACAAGGTCACACAGCCAGGAAGTAGTTGAACTGGGATTCATTACAGGCAGCCTATCTTCAGAGCCTATGATTTCACTCTTCACTCTCAGTTTAACTTGTGGAAGGTAGCAGTATTATGAAGCACTATGCAGTGATCTTAGGCACACAGAAACACAGTGTTAATAATTATTAGTGAGTCTACCTAGGAGAGCACTGGACATACTTTGGCAAGTATTTGTTGAGTCACTGTAAATGCCTGAGTTTAAGATGGCTGTCATTTTAAAAACATGCCAATTTAAACTTTTTTCTTAATTCAGAAAACCATCCCTGAATAATAATTATTTTTTTTGACATTTAATATGGGAAATATACACTGCATTTTTAACTAGAATTCTGATGTAGAGGTTCTAAACCTTAGGTCAAGAAGGATTTTAAAAGTCATGCAAACAAAAACTCATAGGCACATACTCGCAGACAGCAGTTGAGTGGTTACTAGAGGGTAAGAGGGGATGAGGGTGAAAGGGGTCAAACATATGGTGATAGAAGGAAATTTCAGTTTGGGTGATGAACACACAATGCAATATATGGATGGTTTATTATAGAATTGTACACTTGAAACCTATGTAATTGTACTAACTTAACCAATGTCACTCTAATTTAATAAAAATTTAATTAAAAAAAAAAAAAAAAGACTACATCCTTTAAAAAAAGAAAAAAAAGTCACACCACACTGGAAACTGTAAATCTGAATAGGCTATTCTCGGAAAAAAAACAAATGAGAGTTTCAGGATTCCAGGACAAAGCTTGGAAGTGAAGTAAAGGGCACCAGATAAGGAGGTTTTCATTTCTTAAATATCCTTTTTTTTGTACAAAATAGAATATCCTTTCTTATTCAAGGAAGTAGTATAATTGATGTTTTTCTAATGCATAGAGCCATGAGACATTATTTTGTAAGAGCTTGAGACTTTGTTCTTTTTATTTCGTGAATTTTACTGGGTATTTATAATAATATTGGAAGCAAACAGGAATATGCCTAAAAATCTTTGTAAATTATACTACATGAAATTAAATCTCGATGAAACTATTCACCTCCCTCTTTGACAGTCATTCATATTATGTCTTCCTATCAGATATCACACTTATGTGTTTATGACAACTATTAATACTATATTTTAACATTTAGCTAGGAATAAATCTTTAGAAGTTAATTTTAATTCTTTGTATATTTGTTTAGTGTTCACTATATTAATAATGTTGAAATATTTAGGTCCAGTAAAAGGACATTTTTTCACATGAATAATTTTAGTGATGTATTTTCAAGTATCTCACATCATTCTTTTTAAGACTTTTATATTACGTATAATTGAAATAAATATGACTGTAAATATAAGAATCACTGATTACATTTTGGTCATGATATGGCAAAAAGTGCATGTCTGCTCTCAGAAAAAACATGAATTTAGAATTGTAAATTCCTGGGCTTACTGGGTATTTAGTAAATATTAGTTTAAATTGTAATCCTGGACTATTAAGAGATGTTTTTCAAATATTAGGGTTCATTGTATGATTTAAAATGCTTCTCACAGAGCAATTCATTTGGATGAATAATAGCTTGGACAAAAGGAAAAGAAAACCTTTAACATCAATAGCTAGTGTTACAAAGATCCTTTCCTTAAGTGGTTAGAAACTCAATGCCTTTTGAAAGGCATTTTCTTGAAGTAGGAGTATATCAGTTTAGTCAAGTAGCCAGTTAGAAATATTTTTTAACAAAATTGATTGCCTTTGGTATATAAATTCAGACTCTGTTTATAAGTCAAACTTACATTATGTGCAGAACCAAATTGATTACAGGGAAAACGAAGCAGTCTTCCTTGTCCTTTGATTTAACTTCTTTGGACATTTTCTTCATTAGTTTGCTTTAGTTTTAGTTTTTTTGGAAGGGGTATTATTCTCTGAGTGTATCGGTTGGCCTCTGCACTCTTCTCCGTGGGAAGACATTTGCAGTAAATATTACATTTTAGCAAATAAAAGTGTCAGGAATAATGAGAATGTGGCCCTTGGCGGTTTTCACTTTGTCCCAATACTGCCCTGACATTTTTAGTCAAAGTAGGATCTTCAGAATAATTGCAAAAAGCCATATGCAAAAATGTGTAAGTAAACCACTTCTTTATGGCAAAGAATTAAGACCTGGTTAAGTGCCCACATCATGAATTCAGCTGGATCTGTGTTTGATTCTATCAGTCACTTGCTGGTAATTTTGTGCCAGTTACTATACCTCCCCGAGTCTCAGTCTCCTCCTCTCTAGTGTGAGAGGAATAATACTGCTTTGCAGGTTTGTGAGGGTTCAGTGAGATCAGTTATATAATAGCGGTCCCTTCATGCAGTGTCTCACTCTGTGTCAACACTGCGGGAACGGTAGCAGCTAGTGTTCTTGCCTGAATGCTGGAATTCAGTCTGAGTTATCTCTCCCCTTACAAGAAGAACTTTACCTTATGCCAGAATAAATGTCATGTCCATTTGAAGACTGTGCTGCAGGTATCTATGTGTGACTTCATTAAAAACAATTAAAGATGACTTTTACCTGGAATGTGTATAAATGTGCATTATCACCTACCAGCTTATTTGCTTACCTGTTACCAAGGGAAAATACCCCTTAACCTCTTAATGTGTGTACCACTTGACTTGAAGCTCATTGGGGGTAGTACTAATACAAGAATTCTGGATTTATGCCATTGTCTGTACCTTATAAATACAGTTATCCACGAATGAAAAAGTGATTGTTACCACCTGTTCCAACTTGAATTTCATTTAAAACGCATGCCTCTTTATAGCTCTATGCTGGTCTAAAATAATTCACATGTGATGTGTCAACTACTGTATTATTACATAACACTAAATATAAATATATTATTTATATAAATGTCTTGCGAAAAGACTCACCTAACACTTTTTTTCAAAAATACAATTGACATTTATTCAGTAAAGTGCCTGCACAGGGTAGAAGGTTTGTCATGCAGGGAGGCCCTCGGGGTCTCTGCTCCCGCTCCCCATACAAGAACGCAGGATATGGTGAGGCCAAAAAGGAACACCCACGGAGCCATAGGTAGGGGAGCCATACCACTATATTCTCTCTGGCGGCACTATACTCTCAATGGAGGCTGGATCCACACTGTCTGCAAACCGTCATCCACGCTTGCCAGCCCAGCCGCCATCTTCTTGCTAGCCCCCATTCTTCCTCTCTTTGCTAGCACAGCCACAGCAGTTATATTAGTGGCCAATGGCTCACTGGTTACAGCTGACGGCCAACTAGCCACAGCTGATGGCCATGCAATCACAGTTGATGGCCATTTACTACCTGAGCCAGCACCTGTCTACGTGAGGCCGAGAGCCTGGAAACTACTTTCTGGGGCTCTGCCCCCACAAGGTTATATGTTAAAGCTCGTTTTTTCATGGCTGGCCCTATTCCGACTTTGTTCTTTTTATACCTATGCAAACTTACTTGGTAAAATATCTACCACTTCCTCCAAGTTGTGATGAAGCATCCAAGTCCATGATATTCTATGTATCACTCCCTCCCCCACCCTCCGTCACTGTTACTCAGAATTGATAGGGATCCAATTCGAGCCCAATAAAGAGATCTCTTTTGCTCTAAGGTATTTACAGGTGTGGGCCTCATTCACAAGTGTTAGACCTTAGACTTTGGTTGGACATCAGAGAGAATATACTTTTTTCAACACATGGGGGAAAATACCCGATCCCTGATTTTATTGGTCCTTCAGGAATAAGGTAGCCTAGTGATTTCTGTGGCCTGCAGTTGTCTGTCTGTGGGGACAGAGCCCCAGAAAGCAGTTTCCAGGCTCTCAGCTTCACATAGAAAGGTGCTGGCTCAGGTAGTAAATGGCCATCAACTGTGATTGGATGGCCATCAGCTGTGGCTAGTTGGCCATCAGCTGTAACCAGTGAGCCCTTGGCCACTAATATAACTGCCGTGGCTATGCTAGCAAAAAAAATGGTGCTAGCAAGAAGATGGTGGCTGAGCTAACAAGAGTGGATTGTAGAGAGGCGGATGCCGCCAGAGAGAATATAGTGGTATGACTCCCCTACTTATGGCTCCGTGGGTGTTCCTTTTTGGCCTCACCATATCCTGTGTTCTTGTGTGGGGAGCGGGAGCTGAAACCCCGCAGGCCGCCCCGCACGACAATGTCAATGTGGTTATGTTCTAATTTCGAATATGAGTTGTGCATTTCCTGTTTGATTTACTGAGCCTTGCCACTGCCTTCTTGTGAGGACTATTGATTATTACCCTTTCCATTCTGCTGTGCATTGATTTAGTATGTGACAATGAGTTAATTGTATTACTTGATGTTGAAGGAGGATCAAATATGTGTTCTAAGGAGGTGCTTATAGCCTGTTTAATTGAGTTGGCTCTTTAGGCTTTCAACATGTTGAGAAACAATTAGGAGAGCATACATGAGGAGCTCTGAGGGTAGGGAACATAATATTTGTTTTCAGAATTTTGGAAGATGCCAAAAATTGTGTGCCCTAATGCCTTCCTGGATTTAAATGGTCGATTGACATTTAGTTAGCAGATGTGTAAAACTTGGGATTTCTGCCCCCATATTTTTTCTTTTAAAAATCAAAGTAGGTAGCGCCTTTAAATACTTTTTTTTTTTTTGAGAAAAATTCACTTATCTTTAAGAATATTTTCCTAAAGAAACTACCTGTTTTTGGATGTACGTAGAAATAACAAGTAGGTGTATATGTGTCTGTGGGTGCTCAGGTATTGGCATTGCAGACGTAGAAAATTAAACTGAATGATTCACTTAGGAATCAAGTGAGTTCTTTTCTATCTACTACTGTTTTGTTTCCTGTTTCAGAGTTAAAATTGTTTTTCATGTAAATTATAACATTTGCGGTAAGACTGATAGTTGCTTATTCTCTTTGACATTGTTTGAATTTTCTAAACTTTAGACAATTCATACTTAATGTAAAAAAATTGACCTTCAGGATGAGATCATGGTACCATGTTCCTCTAATGAATGTTACCTTTTGTTTTAGCAGTTCAGTTGGCTCTAAGCCATGGAAAAGTTTTTATTTCCCATCAGCTCCAAGGTGGGAGCCAAACCAAAGTTAAAGAAATATTTTCCAGCAGACAAGTTTCTACAGATAATATCAACAGTCAGAGCATGCACTCGTGTTTTCTCTCTCTCTCTCTCTCTCTCTCTCTCTCTCTCTCTCTCTCTCTCTCACACACACACACACACACACACACACACTTATGGAAATACTAGAGCAGGAAAAAATATTGAAATACTGGTAATGAAAGTAGCTTTCATGTTAATAAATGTGCTCCTATGAATCCTTCCTAGTCACATTATGGCCTCAAAGTTTGCTTACTTTTTCAAAACATATTTGCTTCAGGATGATTGAAGGAAGACCACTCCTTCCCTATGTTAATACCATCCAGGGCTTGGCCACCTCTGGTTTATTTGGCTAGCATTTGATTTTTGAAGAATGAGGGAACATAAATAATTATGACGGGCTTTTTTGAAATGCCTGTTAAAACCCTGGCCTCAAAAGACCTGCGAGTTCAGAAATATAACAGTAGAAATGTGAAGGCTCAGCATTGAAAGGAGAGCGTATAAGAGGTGGTGCTGGTTGAACCACTTTGCCACAAATACTTACCCCAACCCTTTCCCTTGCTGAGTGATCATCCAGCCTAACAGCAGGATCCGCTTGATGACATGTGAGTCAGCAGCTTACGTGGCATGCCCACTGTGTGCCAAACGGCATTTCAGGTACTTTTCCAGGCTTCCTGCACAAAGCAAGAGAGACTGAGATGTGTGCTTTCCCCTGTTACTTGCCCCACTACCTAAACCTGACGGTTGGAATCTCTAAACCAAGAGACATGGCCAGATATATTTTTAAAAAGCTATATGCTCCTGGGTGGCAACCACTCTTTTATTATTGCTGAGAAATTCAAGGGAACATAGGATTTTTGCCATTACTTCTCAATATATAGGAGATGTATTTTTCTCCTAAGCATAAAACCATCTGGAAATCTTCACATCCTCCAGACTCTCCTATGAGCTGGCTTTGCTTTCTGAATTGCACTGTGGATACATTTTGAAACATGATGTAAAAAAACGAAGTAACCTTCTCACCTACTTAGTAATTTCTTATTCATAGTTAGAAGATAGAGTCATTCTGTTTCATTAACGGCCCCATTAGTTTTCAGATTCAAAAATAATTGTTTCTCTCTAAATAACATTCCCCATGACTTCTGTCCTTTAAAAAAATGCTACTTGATGTGTATTGATTGTAATTAGCAACTTTCCCTTTACTGTGTATCTTCCATTTTGCTATATCTGCTTTCTTAATTATAATAAAATGGCCAGTTGGTAAAAGAATAAGTGTGCTAGTTTTAAAAGATTCTTACAATGTGTACCAACAAATGGGGAGTTGCAATGACGACCTAGTTAAACTCACAACTGTTTTATTTTTGTAAGGAATTTCAAATTTTTTACATAATTTACTTTTATTTTATTATCTCCAGATAACTCCAAATGGAGTACTCTCCAAATAACTCAAGAGCTTTTTGAATTTCTAATTGATCCTTATTTGTAGCACTGAAGTTAAGAAAGATGATAGAGTCTATTATAATTAAGGGCCTTACTTTGTTTATTTGATCTTTTTTTTAAGTGCAATGAATTTAAATGTATAAAACTTCATGTAAAAGGGGTGGTCCTCAGGTGTAGCAAATGAATAGACTAGCCTGTGTAGATATAGTTTTATAAACTATCAACACAATAAAGTGGTCCTAAAACTCCCAATGCTGTTACTTTAGAACTTGATGCATAAATTGTATGTGTTGTTCTAGGAAACAGGGAAAATTGATGGTCAGCCTTAGCCTGTAGTGTATTTTGACAGCATGAATGAGTCAAACAAGCAATTTTCCAGACTGTTTAATAGTACAAAGGAAAGGGCTTCTAAGGAAGTCGTTCTTATGACTAGCTGAAAAATATTTTTCTTAGTAACTGTTCTAGAGAAAAACAAGTCACCATTGGAAGAAAAAATGAAATCTCAAGTATACATGCATCCTATGAGTGATTTGATCACTAAAATGTTTGTGACAAAACTCCTTAAAAGGAGACTGCTTTACTATGTTTACAATTATTTAATGAATGCTGTCTTCAACCTCACCAAGAAATTATGTAACACCATTACACTTCAACCGCCATGGTAGAACTTTGGCCATCCTATTTCTTGAACTGTGTTTTGTTTTTTTCCCCCCTCCAGTAGCACAAATAAAATAGATCATCATAAACTTAAAGATAACATGCTTTAGGTTTATAAAATTACCGCAGATTTATTTCACTGTGCAGTTCTAAACAGCATTTGAATGAAAATAGGACTTGATCAATGGAAAATCATTTGTTTATGAGTTTACAGATCCTATTCTAGGTGGCTTGAAAAAGATTCATTGCAACTCTTCTTCACCCAGTGACATAATACTCAGTGTGAGCTTGATGGATTCCAACCTCTGGGTTCATCATTACTGCATAGATCTTTGTAAGGACAGGCTGCAAATCTTGTTTCTAAGCTATGACTAGCTATTATGTCAATTGGAAGAACAGAAATAAAAGTTAAAAAAAAAATTCAAAAAAGGACACTTTCCAGTCATTCAGATTGCAGCTCGCTTTCAAATTGTAATTTCCTGGCTATTTAAGTACCCTTAATTATTATGATTTTTCAATACCAGGTTAATATTTAAACTTTGGATTATAACCTGCTAACCTTATTTTTATTTGCACTATTGGAATTATCTCTAACATTTTTGAAGTGATATAAAAGAAAATCGCCATTCAGCTGTGATTCCACTTAGGTTACGTTTTTACCAGAGTAGCTGTTATAGCCGCAAACCACTGAGTGGCCAAGCCTCCACTACAGTTAAAGCTTTATAAAAAAATTTAAGAATGAAAACTTCAGGTGCTAGGTTTTTCCATGAAAAACCTGATTTTGTTCTTGCCTAAATCTAAGATTTATTTATTCTTTGCATTTTAAGGATTGTTCATGTACTGCTCATGGGTTTTGCCTGATATTTGGAGACAATTCATTTTCTTTATCACTTTCAACAAGGAACTCCAGTGATCCATAGAATCTGGAGATTGCAGTTAGAGGAGTCTTCAGAAATAATGTCATGAAATCCATTCGTTTTACAGATTAGGGAGCCAAGGAATCACCTAGTTAAGGTTCGGGTTGATACTTATAAAGATCCTGAGATCACCAGGCTCTCTTAAATATGACTAGTCTGTTGGTTGTAGCAAAAACTGGAATTTATTGTCTTCAAATTCATGAAAATGGCATCACTGACGTACCTGGTTGATGAAAACTGCTATTAAGGTCTAGTCACTCCTGTTTTTTGCTAATGAGCTGAATAACAAATTTCTTGACTATTTTGATTCATTGATTACTGGCAGCATTAAAGGTTTACAGTGTTTTGCTATTTAAAAGCAGACGCTCAAAAAAGTATGCATGTATATACCTAAATTTATTATAAAATTTACTAATACAAAGGATGTACAGGACACAATTTAAAATTATAATAAAATATACAATATTCTGTATTTTAAATTCTATATAGCCAATTGATTCTTACATTATATATATATATATATATATATATATATATTTGGTTAAACTTTTGCATCCATAGCCAAGCTTATGTTGCTAGTGACAGATGAGTTTCGTTCTGTCTCTGTTCTTACTTGAGTCTAAGGCCCTCATTTTACAATGTTTATCAAATAAGACATACTTCATGAAATGAGTAACTTTTCTTCTTTACATTTTTCTGCCATTTTACATATCACAGAATAAATCACATTAAGCCTGGTTTTTCTTTTTTCCCACTAGTTTATAAGCTTCAGAATGGGAGCTTATATTAATCACCTCTGTATGTATGGTGTTTTGAATATAGTTGGAATTCATTAAATGTCCACTGAATTGAAAGCAATGTTTCTTCCTGACCATGACCAATAATTGTAAGCAGATTTTATGTGCTTTTAAATTCACCTCTACAGATTTTTTTTCCGCTCCATGTAATGGGACATTTGTTGGGTAGCAACATACAACTATTCATAAACTATTGCTCTAAGAAATCCAGCACTCTTCATTTATGGTAGGATTCATCCAGTTAAACTGATGTGGCATTATAATGGACTCTTTATGTTCTACTGATGTAAATTTCTGGAACAGGCCTTTATTTGGACTCATGCCATGTATTGTGTGTTTCCTTGTGCAGGCAGCACGTAGGGACCTGGTCAGGCTTCCTGGTGTGATGGCTGGATATACAGCCCATGTCTCAGAGGGGAAGAAGAAATTTCCTTGGTGTAATAGCACGATACAGTTATTTTGATAACAATATTAACTCACTGTTAATAAGAGTGCCTCCTTGGCAAAGTATCACCCTTACATAGAATAAGATTTACCTTTCAAAGGTTGCAGAGGGAGAAATGATTCTACCAAAATAGCAACATTATCAGTGTATTGTGAGAGGCACATTCTGGGAACCAGAGGCAACTATAATCACTATTATTATTATTATTATTATTATTATTATTGGACTAATAACAGTAACAAAGACATGATATTTGTAGGGAGATCCATGTATCTCTGTTACACTTAAATTTCTACACACCCTAATTTTGGAAAAAAAATTGGTTTTGTTTTCCCAGTGTGAAAACTTTACGGTGTTGCAAATCACCAGCCTGAAGCAGAAAAGAGAGTCTAAGCTTCCGAAAAGTATAAATGCTTGGGCCCTGCCTTTTGTTAACTTGCTCATTATTTTTCTCTCTCCAACAATTATTTTAGGAGTTGTACGCTATCAACTACTTTAAAAAGAACTGAAAAATTATGGAATCAAAAATGATCCAGCTTATGTGTTGATTCCAGAAGTCCTAGCAATTAAGACATTTACATTTATCCACTTTCATGAGATCATCAGAAGGGATTAAAATTTTAGTACTTCAGGCTCATTAAGGGTTAGAGTAGAGTAATTAGGTAGCTGGCAACAAATGCTACAATCACTACTTGAACATTAAGATTTGCTACTCATTGAGACTTACTGGCTCAAGGAGCTTCACGATTTGTAAATGTCATCTACTTAGAGGATAAGTTCTGCTGATCTTTTGTTTTAGATTTGACATGTGTTTTTCCCAACAGCTTGTGCTTTCAGAGAATGTAAGTCCTTGATAATAATCTTAAAAAGATATGGACGCTATAGAGTATCTCCCTTGGCATGAAGCAGTGCTTATTGTTGAACAGTGAGCTGCTTCTTCATTCAGTGCCCAGAAGAGATGACTGTACAGCTGACCTTTGTACTGTATTTTGTTTGTTGATAATTATGAGGCTAGTCTAATTTTCTAAACTTGCAAGTGGGAAAACAACCAAAATCCTCAAGAGACATCAGATTGAGGCTGAGTTGTTAATTCTCCATCATCAAAATTTTAAGGAGTTTTATATCAGTAACTCCGTATTTCTGTATTTCAAGTCTTGCTTCCTACTTGTACAGCACACAGTGACATGTTAATTTGAAAACAACATGTAGTTACAGCAACTTTCAAACTAACTGGAAGAGAGTGATATTTGCATTAGCTTGAAATTTTGTTGTTATTTTAATCCGGACCTATCAGTTAGCACCTAAGACTAGCTCTTAATCTTTAATCCAAAGCCTATTCATTGCTGTTTTAGATATGATTCTAATAAACCTGGTAATATTACCATAGTACAGAAATACGAAAACACATACATTACTTCCTCGGTTATTTTGCCACATAAAATGCAGCTACAGGGGAGACACATTAAAACTCTGCCACACTCCTAGTATAGAACATTGTAGTTAGGTTTTTACTTTCATGTCCTGTTTTGAAGCTTTTTGAAAGCATAGACTGTGCCTTAGTCATCCTTGAATCTCTAATGCCTTCCCATAGGCCTGACACATGATAAGCTTCCAATAAATAGTAATTTACCTCTATTGAATTTAAAATGGGATGAAATGTGGAATAGCAGCTGAAATAGTAGCTCATGATCCATGCGCCACAACCTTCCTTGCCCCCACACTCAAGATTTAAAAAGAAAAAAAGCTATTGAATTGATTATAGTCATTACAGTTCAAAATTAAACCATACATTTCATTAAACATTGACATGGATACCTCTTTGAAAGGCCTCTTGCATTCAAGGAACTGAAAATAGCATTGTATAGAGAAGGCTAAAATTATTTGACTAGCATTTCTACTTCTCAACTAATTAGGATGTCACAAAGATAAAAACATACACCTGTCGTCTCAGTCTGATGACTGGGCTGAAAAAATGCCAATTTAGTTAAGTAACAAAATTGTTGTTTCAGTTGTTTTATATACTGGCAACAGTACTGTTGATTGCGTTTTTAAAAAAGTTTTAATCACGTAGTCTGTGAAATTTTCTCCCCTAAGGCAGTGGACTGAAAAAGAGACATGTTTGTTTCTCTGCCATTTATAAACATTATGAGTAGAAATCAATAGTTAAATTGACTCAACAAAAGATGCCTGGCACCTACTATTGAGACAAGAAGATAGGAAAGCAACATATATGGACTCTAACAAGGCTCACCGCATCTTTTGCCTTTGTTTTGCATATGCATTGAATAGTTGAAGACAGTGCTAATGAATTGCATTTGTTCTACGGAGTCCATTTCAGCCACGATTCCCTTGACTAATACGTAGGCTATTCGTTAGAGCCAGGTTCATTTTTAGGTCAGCCACAGACTTGTCACAAACCGAAAACCGGGACATACTGGTTTCAGGTTCCTAGACCTCTAAACAGATTTGTGTAGAATTTATCGATTTTTTGTTTGTTTGTTTTTGCATTACAAATCATCAGTTGCTTCTCTGTAACTTTATTTTTGCATTCTATGTGAAAAATAGATTTTATAGTTTATTTATAATTTAGATATATTTATTCATTGGATGTTATTGTTAAAAGGTAAAGGAACTTTATAAAGAGACAGGATCAATATATTAAGAATTTCAACTCCCTTTTATACACATAAAATTCATCCAGTTACGCAGCTTCATTCCACACTTTTTAAATGAATAACCTAAAGGAATGTTTTTAAAGCAATAATGTAAATATGCTAATTTTAATAATTTATTCCCTTTTATGTACATATAGCTGTATATTCTTTACATGTAAATAAGACATATATAACTAGTTCTATGATTGGCTTTTCCCCCTCTTTCCTTCTGATCAATATCATTTAACACCTTTTATGTGACAGGTAGTTTGTACAGCACAGGGTGTGCAAAAACATTCCCCCTACTTTTTTTATTGTAATGTTTGTTGCTGACCCAAATCAAATAGTTTCCTTCAACTGTGCTTTCATTTTCAACTTCTCTAGATAGAAATAAATCCTCTTGTGTGCCCCCTAAGGGAGGGATAATTTAACAGGAAATCACTTACTAATCACAGTTCATTAATAACATTGAAAGAATACTTTTTTAAATGTCAACTCTGTGATTCATAGAAAATGTATGTTTCCTTGAGGAATCTATGAATTACTTGTTTATCCTCATTGCCTTTCATACATGACATTCTACTCCTTAGGAGTTCATTAATTTCAAATATAAATGAACTGTTACTTGCATACAGAATCTTATAAAGAACAAAAATAACAGTTGCACCGTTGTTTTGGTTTACTTATTATCCTCCTGGTCATTTAATTAGCCTGTTAATTTCACTCTCTACTGTACAGCTTGTTGAAAGCTGCTGGCAGTTATGCACTGGAGCGGACTGCCGTAAGATCTCTTCTCAACTCCATGTTTAGTGATGTCATGTTGGCAACTTGAAATGAGCCATGGTGGGAGTGCTAACACCCTGGAAATTGGCAAATGCTACAACTTAGGGGCCTCCCCTCCCCAGACGGCCTCTTATGAAACACTTAGCAGCGTTGTTTACAGAGTTATCTCTTCTTCTTCTTTTTTAAAATCATCCAATCATGTTGAATAGCCATGTAGAATTTTATTTCCAAATATTTTCTTTCCACGTTGTTTGAAACTCTCAGAACATCACTCAATAAACCATTTGCCACCTGAGGGACTAGGCAAGTTACTTAGCCCTGTGTCTCCCAGCATTCTTATCCGTAAGAAAGAGATAGTAATAGTACCTATCCAAGGATTGATGTGAGGTTGAGTAACAAATAGGTTTATGTCAGTGTATTACCAAAATGCCTGGTGCAGTGAGTACTCAAATAATGCTATGCTACCACTTATCTCTTTGTATCTAAATTAATAGATATTGAGTGATCCCTTACTAAGTGCTTATCATTTTGCTGAGTCCAATGGGTCATTGATTGAGATCTAATGCCTGTAACATTGAGCATTAGTCTCAGTGCCCTGTGGCAAAAGACTACCTCTTTTGCTGTTCCAAACATCCTTTGTTCTTTCTGTCTCTCTGCTTAGAACATTTTTTTTCCCCTGAGTTTTGCAAACTTTTTTCATATCTAGATTTAATTGAGACATTGCCTCTTGTAGGAAGCTTCTCTTCACTCTAGGCCTGGCCATGCTCTCGTCCTTCCTCTTGTCTTATAACCAGTTCATGTCTCTATAACTGCCTCAGAACGTGAATCATAATTATGCATCTCCCTCCCTCTCTGGATTTGAGTGCATGGCGTGTGACTTACTACCTTTGAATTCTTACCAGGTAGTGAAGTACTTGACAAATAGTAGACCCACTAGAAATATATGTTGAATGGTTGTTGGCTGAAGGAATAAGACATCAGCTTTTTTCATAGAGACCTATTACTTAGCTGAAGAGATAATACATACACATGTGATATGAAGGTGAACAAGAAAACATTTTAATAATGTTATCTATAGTTTTAGATTTTTTTAAAGTTTGTAATTCATTTTCACATATGTGTGATTTGGGGAAGTCAGTAAGTCAGTTCCCTGTTACAGGAGTAGACATTTATGTTCATAGGTGTAAATGAATTGAGTTAGATCAGTCAGCCCAAATTTAAGCAGCAAAGCTCAGTTTGTCAACCAGGTTTTGTAATTCTGGGTCAGAAATATAAGAGCAAGTTCTTCTAGATAGTCGCCTTTTCTTTTTTCTTTTTTTAAATAGCTTTTAAAAATTATTGTGGCAATTTTCAAACACAAAAAATTAGGAAAACATTTTAACAACCTCTGTGTATGTATCTATCAGCATGTTGTGTGCATGTATCCTGTACATCAGTCAGTTTGCCTATCTTGTTTCACTTACTACCATCCACATGTGTTTTAAAACAAATCCCGAATGCTTTTTAAAACAAATCTCAAACACCTTATTTTAACTGTAAATTTTGCAGTATGTATCTCCAACAGATAAAAACGTGTTTTAAATGTAACTCTAATTCCAAATCTATTAAAATTGACAATATCTTTATATCACTTAAAACCCACTTTCTATTCAGTTTTTCCCAGTTGTCACAGCAATATCTTTTTTACATGTGGATTACTCAGATGAGTGTCTAAACAAGATTTACACATTTTATTTGGATGTTATGTCTTTCAAGATTCTTTTAATCTATGATAATTCCTGCTCCCTCCCCCACACCATGCCTTTATTTATTGACTAATTCAGGTCATTGTTCTAGACAAGGTCTGAGATTCTGAATTTAGCTAATTACTTACCTATCCTGTCATTTAACTCTTTCTTCTTTCACTCTTATTTTCAGTAGACTAGAAATTAAAGGTCGAATTTAGTTCATTTAATGTTATTATTATTTGGTAATAATACTTGCTCCACGGTGCTGTGTACTTCTGATTACATCACACCAGGGGGGAATGGCTTCATTTGTCCCCACGTTAGTGATGCTGAAATCTGTTCAGCGAAGCCTGAGCCAACCCCAGTAAAGTTCTCCATCTGCACTGGACCCAATGCTTTCACTCCATTGTTGATCATTTCGTAGCTCCATGATTTGCTTTAAGGGATTCTAAATATATCTTTCATTCCTGCTGCATTAAATACCTGGAATTTTTCTATACAGAACTTTTCCTTAGTAATGGATTAGCAATTCCACAATACAGTTTATATCAGAAAGGTGGAGAAAATGCATGATTTTATACATTTTCAGAATCACACATTGACTTCTAATATAAGACAGAAATATAATAATAGCTATATTCAAAGTATTCTAACAAATTTTTACAAAGTTTCCCTTGGGGAAATTCTTTGACGTATTTCTCCAAATCTTTCTTTTTTTTGATTAGTGCATTTTGATAACATTGCTTCCCATGATTCCAAGAAATCCCCTTTCCTTCCTTTATTTTTTACCAGAAACTTACCTCTGTATGATGTAATTTATTCACTCAGGAGATATTTATTGAACATCTTTTTCTTTGGCAAGCACGATGTAGCTGCTGGGATCTAGACATGTGCTCTGCTTTTTTATAGAATACATTGTTTGGTTTGTTTTCTACTCGTAATGTGATACGATTAAAAAATAAACCTGTATATGAATCTGTTTTGGGTTACTATAATATGTGGGGTCATATAATAAACATTTTAACTAATAACATTTTTAGCTTATTTTAGAATCTGTAGCCCTAGTGTCTAAAATAGGGACAATAAGGGGATTTGAAAATTAAATTGTTCCTGCTGACCCAAAGAAAAATGAATTGTCTTTATATAGAGCACTGTATGTGACAAACAAGGAAGTTCTTATTTGAAGAAATAAGAAGATGGAATAATGGGGCTCCCCCAGGACTAAAAGTAAATGATAAGATCCTGTGCTATTTTAACATAACAAATATTTGAATTTAATTGGACTTGTTTTCAGGAAGTGAGGGTGACGTTTTATGGATGTCTGTATCTCCTGTAATTAAAGTGTGTTTTGTTGGGACTTTTAAAGGTGTTTTTGAGTTTTAGAACGTGTACAATTCCTAAAACCTTGGGAACATCGTCTTGTATGAATAGCCAGTATAAATGGGACTAACAAAACACCCCTTTCTTTAAAGGATTCTGTGGGAGTAGTGAACATGACATAATATTGAATTTACCAAAGAAAAGTCCTTTTTAAATCTGAGGTTATAATTTATATTGTTTTATTAGGCATGTGGTATTATGTTATACATTTTAAATTATATTATTTAAATAATCCTTGTAATTCTAAAACTCTTCTCAGATGTTTTTTCTAGAATAGAAACTCTGCACTTTTACTCATGTTCAACTAGTAAGATAGAGATGTTATGATTATTTGAGATTATGGTAGAAGGCAGATTCTTCACATATAAATAAAATGTGTTTTTTTTTGCAATTGAAAATTAGAAAGATGGAAAAACTTTACATTCTGCTTATAAGTGTATGCTCACGTGTTTTATGATGCTATGGAGTCATGCTGGGAAGCAAGAGATTTTTAGCAATGGTGTTATGTTTGCTTTGCTAGTAGTGGCTTATTAGTAAATTTGAAAAGAGACAAAAAGCCAAGCCCTTTAATTGTGGTATCTGGTAACGGAGGATTCGACTGAATTTAACTTTGAAGATAACAAATGGATATTTATGTTCTGCCAATTGAAATAATGGTTGCGTTTTTGACTTGAGGAAAAAGCTTAATCTGAACAGCACAAAAATTGATGAAAAAGGTTGCTAATACATAAATATTGACTATTTTAACCTGGTGAGAATGGAAGGCTAGCATTAACGACACAGCAGTAAAATTCTAAAAGGAGTTGGTGAAAAGTAAATGTTATGCAACATGAAAAGAATACCAGGGGAAAAACTGACAGAGTAGAATAACAGGAAGATTAGTCATTTCTGGAGGGAATAAAAAAAAAGGTGGGGAGCGGGGGAAGAAATATTTTAAACAGGAAGGTAGACCTGGAAGTACCAGTGCTAAAAGACCGATATGAGCTCATTTAGGAGTGAAACTGGGCTTTAAAAAAGGACTCATGCTGATCACATTTAATTATAAAATACAAAATTTGTAGTAACAACAAACAAAAACAAAAATGGGGATTTTTTTTTTTTTTCTGTTCGGGATGAAGAGAATGCTGTAAAAATAAAAGAAAGATGTTTATTCCTTAGCTGAACTGAGTTGGCTTATCAGCCAGTAGTGTCAGACGTGCATGAAGAAAATGTATTTCTTTTAAAATAGGCTAGTGTTCTACTATGTTCAAGTGTTGGATAAAATAAGTGTTTTGGACATCTTAAAATATGTATGCTATTTGGTTTGAAATAATTTTCACTTATGCATTTACTTATCTGACAACTGAAGGAGTAGTAGTCTCCAAATATCTTGAATTACTTCTATAAATTCCTGAAAATATAAATTGTAACTCTTTATATATCATACGAAAGTATGCAGCAGTCTCTAACAAAAAACGAAGTAAACGTGTGTGTGTGTGTGTGTGTGTAATCCCATCAACCCCTACTTTCTACCTGAAGTATTAGGGGCATTTATGGAACAGATTTTGCTGGACACATTTTCCAACCTCTCTGAGTGTTCTCTTTGTCACATGGAGATAATGAAATACCTGCCTCAAAGTTGTATAATGAGAATTTAATGAACTGGTAGATATAAGCGTATACCAGACACGGCAGTGGCATTTTGTCCTTTTAAGTTACAATCCTGCATCCAGATATGAAAGGCAGGCTTATAAGATGTATTTCCAACCAACACATGAGAAGATGGACAATTGGAGTAGAAGCTCTTACTAGAAGCCTTGATGTCTTAAAATGTCATTTGATAGGTTACGTATGTATCCATACTTGACAAATATCAAACTGTTACTTCTCTTGGCCATCCTTTCATAACTCCAGTAAACAATAAATCACATTAAATGTAGTTTAAATAAAGTAGGTATCTCTAGGGTTATATAAGCACGACATCAAGACAAAATCTACTCATTCAAAGATAATCAGGAAAAATATGCTGTTATTTAAATGCAGAAAATATGCATATTGAAATAAAGGTATCAAATTTATCTAATTTAAAGACCCAAGACTTCTATTATTTTATGTATCTATATGGAATACATCATTCTATGTCATTGAATTAATAGAAATGCTATAAACAGTCAGGTAAGTGCTTCCTGTTGATTATATGATAAATTGCAAAACTTTCATGGCTCATGTGCAGATAACTAGCTAAGATAAATTCTAACTGCAGCACAAAATAAGCAGTTTACATGAACACCAAATACTGCTAAAAAACAATCTCTCTCTCTCTCTCTCTCTCTCTCTCTCTCTCTCTTTTGTCTTCTCTCCCTCCCTCCCCCCTCCACCCTTACCCACAAAAATATAGACACCCTTTCCCTACACACACACACACACACACACACACACACACACACACACACACACACACACACACACACACACACTGTCCCCCTGGAAATAACTACATAGGAAATGTTTCTTTTCCAAACTACAGAAAACAAATGTTATCTTAAACACTGAAAGTTCTTCCCTTTCCTGATTTGGAAGCACTGAAGTTATATTGAGTTGCTTGTAGGTTTTCTTTAGCTAGCATTTAGGTTTATTTAAAGCATTAAGGTTTTAGTACCAGATGAGTCAGGAATTTGTAATGCATTTAGAGCTTTTCACTTTTAGGTCACCCGTTTATATTTGGTTGACTTAGTAAAGTTAAGAATTGGTTATTAATGTATTGTTTGGTTTCCAGGAGAAGCTGGGGAGCTCACTGCATCCTCACCTATTTTGACCTAAGTACGGCCTTATTAATGTATTTTTTTCCAGATAAAGACAAGTTCAAGGAATTAAATAAAAGAGAGTAGACCCAGTAAGAGTTGAGTAAAAAGCTGTTAACTTATTCATCTACATATACAACTTCTGTTCATTGATCTCTTTCTAAAAGTAAAGTTAGAATGATCAGAAACTTATATTTCTGTTTTTAATTGTCCTGTCATTAAAATCAGCAAGAAATGAGAATCGTAACTGCAGTAGATAAGTTGAGCAGTCAGAGAGAAAACTATGTACATAGATTTGTACGACTGCATAAATGAGTCATGATCTTCCTAGTATATCCTTCAATACTGCTAAGGTCATAAAAATCATTTGTTATGATCTGCCTTACGTAAAAGACAATGGGCCACTTTGTTTTGCTCACCCAGAAGGTGTCAAAATATATTTAGAATTTTTGGATAACTTTTGTGTTAATTCAGTGCTAATGTTGAAAACAGATAAGTTTAAATGTCATCGTCAGCCAAAGAGCAACTCAAGCTTATGTGGGTACAGTGTATAATACCACTACTCAAGAATTCTGCGGAGAGAAAGATAGTTGTTTAGAAATAGGTAAAGAGTTGACATCTTCCTTCTATGGAAACGTTTGGTAGTAAAAATAATTGAGAATAAATAGACTAATGTATCACCTCAAGCTACGCCACACGGGCATCTAAATTTATTCTTCTTGTGAAATGCCACGAAATGGCTGCATTTCTTATAGTTTGTGGCTAAATTCTAACAGAGGATAGACACCTTTACCGTAACTTTTTTTCCCCCCTGAAGTTTTCATGGTTTCTTGTGTTCCTTTCTGGTTGGTTAAAGCCAAAAAAGATGAAGCTAGCCCAAATTAATGTAGACTGGTAGGTTTGCTGCCAAGTTAAAGCGATAGATTGGTTTCAGTGCTCTTCAGTGGTTTCTCAGCCTTACATTCGAGGCCCTATGAGCTTTATTTGAGCTGCTGGAGATTGCCCAGATGGCTGTGTGTCCTCAAGAGTGAATTCAAGGAAGGTCATTTCAGCTGCTGAATATTCAAGGATGTCTCTTGGTCCAGGGTTGGGTCAGCCCCTATCTCACGAGATGATCCTTGAATTTCTGAAAATTCCTTGAAGCTCACAATTATTATCTTGACCCTCCACATCATTAAATGTACTTGCCAATAATAGATATAAAATATGACTGCCAGCAATGGTAATCCCCCAAAACAGAATGACCTACAGACACTGTGATGATAGTAATGTTACTGTTAGTGCCTCTGAATATGTGGTACACTTGGGGGAAAAAAAATGTGAAAAGTGAATTTGTCCTTGACTTTTTCCAAATCGGAGAATCACATAAAACATTTGTTAATTCCTTAAATGAGTAAGCATCCTTAAGAGAAACGGGTACTAAGTTTTTTAAAAGAGGCAAGGTGAACAGATCTTCCTCCCACCAGGGGTCTGGTCCTCCCTGACGTTCCTTATTCCCTTTCTTTAAGAGTCTTAACTGGCCTTTCAGGAGGCATTAGGAGTGGCCTGAAAACCACAGCCTCAGGAGCTGCATTCCCCAATCCAAAGCTTACATTTGCTACTTACTAGTTATTTGACCTTTGGCAATTTACTTAGCACTGTATGCCTCTTATTCCTCAGGCATACCTACCCCCCTAAGTGGGAGCCAACCTACCTGATTTGGTTTTTATGAATCTGAAATAAATTGATGCACGTAAAGGACGTATGGAATTTCAGGGCACACAATAAGTACCATATATTAGCTATTGTTGAATCTTAATTTTTATGTCAACATTTTCTGATGTGCACCTTGTTAAAGGTAAACTTGCAACACGCAAATAAAGGAAAACCAAAACTAATGTTACAGTTTTAGCGAAATGTTTAAGAGCTCCAGTTCTACAACTGCACAATCTGGGTTCAGATCACTGTTGAGCTCTGTGGCTTGAAACGTGGTGTAATCTGACTGAGTCTCAGTTTCCTTATTTGCAGAATAGGGCAGTCATAATATCTGATCCGTAGTTGCTGTGAAGATTAAATGGGATAACACATGTAAAGCACTGACAACAGTTCCTGGAACTTCATGAGTATTCAGTGTATCAGCTATTGCTCTTATGTCTTTGATGATGAAGTGAACATTGATACACGAGAATCATATACTAATCATATACTGTGTATTTATTTATTTATTAAGAAAATAATTTTTTTTCACTTATTCTATTGAAATTAAAAAAAAAATCTCTCGATCCTTTTTAGATCTATAAGATTTTAGCTCTGGATAAATTATTTACATACAGTAAATGCTTTGTTAATGATGTTACCTGCTTAACTCTGTTGTCCAGCCATATTCTGTCACTCAGTAAGCTGACACCACTGGAAAAAAAAGCAAACTCATCAACAACATCAAAATGGGAATAGAACATAGAAGCAAAGAAGTCATTGCGCCTTCTGTAAAATAAAGATCATAAGACCTGATATTTCCCCATCTGCTGGCAGTGTTATAAAGATTATGAAAACATTAGCGTTTGCAAAAAGTGCTTCAATGCCAGGAAGGCAGATAGAATATTAGGAAAGAAATGACCACAATTGCATGATGGTATTTATTTTATATGGTGACATCCTTTCCTTCATTAACAGGAAATTTTAGGGCAATCTACTTGCCTATGAGGAGTGGGAAGGGTGAATGAAAATTTAAAAAAGATTCATCAAGGCTTCCTTATAATAAAGTAAACCTTTGAGAACACGTTTCCCATGGAAGTAGAACCTTAGAATTCTCATAGTAACTGTATATTTATCACCTTATTTGGGAGCAGGTTTTCAGCATGATCACAGGAAAACACCAGTTTTGACACTTTGTGAGAAAGGTGCAAACATACGGGTAAACTCTGTGTAGGTGTAGAGCAAACAGAATGCTTGGCTAGCATCCTGCAAGGAGCTGGGTCTAAATGGTCTGCTCCAGCTTCTGCTGCTGCTGCTGCTGCTAATATTACTGGGAAGGAAAAGTGGCTGACCTGGCATATCCTTTACTCTTGGTGCTGCAGCAGTCACTCAGGAAATGTTGTTTAAGGGGAACCTTCTGGATCCTTTTCATGGCACCATGGCAAGAAGAAACCGTATCTTATCTATTGAAGATAAAGCGTGGAGTTGGCTAATGGAAGCTGGTGAGTGAATAAGGCACATGGGGAGCCAGTTTACTGCTATCTCTCGGGTAGGCCTGCTCTCTCAAGCACTGAGGTGGCATCTGTGGGAAAATGGCCCCTGATAACCTGAACGTCAGATATTGTTTTAGAGCGGAATCATAATTTGAACATGGGTGACCTGATCTATGATCCTGTATATACGTTTCATAAATAAAATTTATATTTGTTCCCAGCTTTCCTCCTTGAAGATTCTAATCTTGAAATTTCTTAGTTACCTCAGTGTATGGAGCACAGTTTCCCATGTAATTTCAATCACTGTTTCATCTTTACTCTTGTTTTTCACTTGACCCACGGTGATTTTAAAAAAATGACTTTCTACTATTTGAAAGAAATTATTCCTCCTTTCAATTCTAAGTGAGCACCTCCTTTTTTTCCACAACAGTATAGCCTTTTAAATTAAGAAATTATTTAATATGCATAATTTAATTCTTGCCAGAATATTCTTTTCAATTCAAGATAATTGTGTAAGCAAATTCCTAAGCTATTGGTTATGTTGGTCAGATAGTTGCAACAGGATGGGTCTTGCAAATTGCCATAAAGAATTTCATTGCTAATGTATTTATGTACCAATACAAGGTATTTCCTTGAGCAAGTTTCTGATTGATAAACTGAATAATTTGAATGAGCCATCTCAATTTTTCTCACTCTAAAATATTCTTTCCCCAAAGCAGAGGCCATGTTTGACAAAGTCTACTATGTGATTTGAAATACATATATATTCCTTCCACCTTACAATTTTCAACAGACATGAATATGCGCCAGTCAGTAGTTTACACGTGCCTTTTGTTAAAAGATTGGAAGAGATAGGAAGGAATATTAAGTTTGCCACAGAAGTGTGGGCCAAATTTTCCTAGCATAATTAAGCTATGATTAATAGGTATTTCATTAAAAAAAAAAAAAAGGTAGACAGTTAAGTTTAGGAACGTGTAGTAGCATAATAAAGGCTCTGACAAGTTATGCAGGAATTCACCTTTTAACTTTAACTTTTAGGAAATTTGACCACCACCCTGTTCCGTACCCCCAACACACACACACACACACACTTTTTGAGGAGTGCCTTTTCACATGTGGCACCACCATTCAGCCAGTTAATACTTACTGAGCACCTACTATGTTGCTAGGCTAACTAGGTGCAGGGATGTAATTGAATATATTTCTCAAAAATGTCTCCATTTGTGATGCTTAGTAACAGGGAAGCATTGGTTTAGATTATCTGGTTTTATTAGTTTAGTAAGATAATTTAGTAGCAATATAATGTTTCTTTTTAAAAAGCCAGTACCAATTACTCTGTTTCCACTGAAAATAATCCTGACACACCAAATAAGAGCTTTATAAATCATTGGACTCTACCGTTTCACATTGGAGCTATTTATTCACTTTCTTGTCTCCACGTTGTTTTGTTTCAGTTTTTGTTGTTTAGATTGTTAAAACTAATTTTCATGAGTGAGGTTGAGAACATAGGTAAAAAAAACAAATTGATTTTTAAAATATTTTATTTGAAGTCAGACTATTACACTGAAAAAATCCACTTCAATTTGGTTTCACCATAGGGTCTCACTCAATATTATTCTATTGACAAGGTTATATTTCTAAAAATTGGTTCAAAACAGTGTTTAAACTTAGGCACTGTTTGTATAATGAAAGTATTTTTAAAGGGAAATTCAGATTCCTCATCTTCTTCCCTTATAAAATCTCAGTTCTCTCAAATTTGAAATACCAGCTGCCTAGGCAGTACTATGTATGCATATATATATGAGGTGAGGGATGGAAATCAACCTTTTCCAACACAAGATTATTTGAGCTATCCGACACCTAGTAAAATAGGTTATTTATTACTGTTTTAGTTAACTTGGATTTTAAAAGTACGTAAGTAAATACCTGAAATCAAGAATTACGTACACATAACTGCTGTGAGGCATTAGAGTTTCTTATGTAACTCTAAAACAAATATAAAATACTGGTTAATTTGTTTCTATCTTGAAAAAGTGACAGTTCCTAAATAAGTCTGATTGTTTTTATTTTGATACGTATTAGGGATTATTGCAGTTCTGTCAGAGTTTATATTTAGTCTCTGACTTGATTGTATCTGGTTCATTAAAATTGTCTTAGGGTCTGTCTCCTGTAGCTGTTTAATATTTAGTATTCAGTAGACCCCTGAAGATGAGTTTCTGGGGGCTTTTGAGCAGTTATGAATAGTGGTTAACAAGCTATAAGTGTTTCCATGGAAAATATAACATTATGAAGCCCAGTCAGGAGAATCTTAGTGAGTAGTTTATAGTAGCATTATAAAGATTAAAAACCTACTAATTTAATCACATTTCCCTTCCTCTTCTCTTCTTTTTCCCTTTTCTTCTATCACTCCCTCTTCTCATCTCTGAATACTCTTTGTCTACTTGCTTCTCTTTCTTCATATTCTTCTCTTATCTCATTGAATCCCTTCAGTCTCCCTCATTTAATCATAATAGAAAGTGACGTATTTGATAACACATGTATTGTACATATTTAAAAAGCAGTTTTAATTCTTTCTCAATTTAATAATCAGCCGAGTTTAACCTTCTCTCTTTACATTTTCTCCTCCAATAACTGACAACTTTGCCTTTTAATCTCTGTTGCCTGGTGGATCAGTACCCTGTGACTTTTTATATTTGTAAGTTTCCTTAATATAAATGTTATAATGGCAGGATTTAGGAATTTTATGAAATGTGTTAGATTTGTTTAACCTCCAGTACAGTAGGCATACTATAATATGTCTTCCTTACTTTTCTTTCTAGAACTAGAGCTCCATATCCCCCCCCCTCAACTGTGTTTTTGGCTGTCTCATGGGATGCTAGAATGGCCTATCTCCATGTATTTTGTTGCATTTTGCCATTGCTTCTTGTGTTCTGTCGGGGGATTTTGGCGATTCTTTTCAAGCGCTACCTGAGCTCTGTGCTAGTTGTTCCCCTTTCCCCAGGGTCTCCTGCTGTGTGGCCCTGTGTCCACTCCCTTGGCCCTGCCCATTGCCAGAGCCTTGGGTTCCCTGATGGCTGCCTCTGAACCCTTGTGAGGGCCGGGACATTCCTCCCCCTGCTGCTACAATTGAGCCCAGCGCTGGGTACCACGTTGCCTTCTACACTTGCTTTCAGTCGTTAAGGCTTCCCGAGCTTTGGCTGTGGCTCAGTGACCCTGCTGTCAAAACCCTGGAGCTTCCTGGCCTCGACACTCAGTGGTAGCAGCAGGTGTTGGGATTTCTCCAAGCCCCTAAGACCTTGGGAGCAAGAGAATGGCCGTTTGACATAGACCTCAGAAATTTCCAAAGCACCAAGAAACCTCTCCAGAAGATATGTAAAGGTAAGATTCTGATTTCTCTAGGAAGCTGTTTTAGACGCTAAAAATCCCTGTAGGCATGGAGTTAATGTAGACCAAGTTGCGTTGGAATCTGTGAAGCACTTTTTCTCTCCTTCACAATCCACATTGTGTCTCGAGTAAGAGAAATCTTGTGGAGAATTAAAAACAGTGAAAAACAAAATAGAAATGATGTGTTTCTCCAGATGCCTGTGTTTTATTTACCTCTACGTTAATGTTTAAAACCAGAAACATTAAATGAGTATATCTTCAAATTCTTAAATTCCTAAACCCGTAATTAATTCAAAAGGAGTTGGGAGAGCAGCTCAGATCTTGGTAGTGCTAGGATACGTTATTGTCCTTTGTCAAACATTACTGCTTAGTATTCTAAGTGTAGCAGTCTCTTTTCTTTGGGGGCTTTATTTTCAGTTTTTTTTTTTGGTGTTTTTTTTTTAAGTGGATTATTCCCTTGTCCTATTTTTTTGGGGGAAAAAAAAAAATCACTCCATATGGGTGTAAGTAAAGTGGATGAAGGATATATGTGGGGGAGGGGCGAGGGGTAGGAGAGATCAGCTGTGACTGGGAATGAACAGCACAAATCATCTCTTCAGCATGTTAGCTTTTGTGAACAGTTGTATATTTATAACCCTTTATTCTTTCCCCTGCCTCCATTCGTAGGCATTAATCTGTGAAGTGATACTAAGACACCTCTTCTGATATGAGATCTTTGGCAGCCCTACTGTACATTCGTGTCTTCTTTCTTCCTCTTTGTTTTCCTTTCAATGGACTTAATCTTGTAATTGATTCCCTATAGTTGAAATCAAGGCTATTAGCTTGTTGTCACACTGAAACACTTGCATTTCAGTAACAATTGAAAAAGTAACAGCTTTTAAGGATGAAAAAGAAGAACGTTTACTAATAGCTGTACGAAATGAAAAGTAAGATTTGTCTTTGATACTGCTTATTTAAGATGCTTATTTTAAAAACTAAAACATGTTCAGCAAAGTGTTTTATTTACACTTGAAAATATCTAAGTTTTATTTCCTCTAAATGTCAAAGTATAAGTAAATGGGATATTTTGACGTCATTCTAGTGCATTAAATTGGATAATAGATTTCATACCTAAAAATGGAAAACGGAAATTTTAATGCTTTGATTTTTAACATTCATAATGAGTTTATAGTTTTCGAAAATGTATGGCACAGTCTCAAGTGAGGAGTTTGTGTTATTCTCAAGTTGGGCTGTGCAGTGCATTTTCCCTTTTTCATTTATCTGGAATTCTTACCTTTCCAGGGACAAAAGATTAAACAGTACACACACACACACACACACACACACACACACACACAATTTTAAATGATTTAATTAAATATTAAGATAGAGTGATAGATTGAACTTACGGACATTTATAAAATTACTTTAAAACTTTAAAATAACTTAAAATATTTTTAAACAGAACAGTGAATTAGTGGTATTTCTTGTACTTAATATTTGATGGACAAAGTGACTTCACAAGAGAAGGATACAATACAGTAATATTTAGAGTTTAGTGATTGCTTTTTAGGGCGTACAGAAAAGGTACATGATATAAAAAAAATAGTGGTGCCATAGAGATCTTAGCAACTAGTTGAACAGAAAATCTATTGAATAAATAATAGTATGACCCTTTTACAGGTAAGGAAACAGAGGACTAATGATTTACAATTTCTGAAGCCTAGAGCCAAGACCAGAATTTCACTGAATTCTGATCCACTGCCCTTGCCTCTGTGCAGTGCTGTTTATTGAAATTGCAATATGTTTGAGGGGCCATCTTGCCAATATCTGCAGAGCAATGAATGGATTCTAGGCGTTGAAGAGATTTTCTTCAGTATCGAGTATATCTAAGCATGGCTGATAAACATGGGCTCACTTGTGCAATGTAGCCTCACAGAGGCCTTTAGAATTTTTTTTATTCCTGCCTTGTTTAGTGTGGCTTTCATTATACTAGAATTTTGAAAAGTATTGTGGAACAACCATTAAAATATTTGTGTTCGAAGAGGGCATAGAACTCCTGACTTGCCATTTATTTCAGTTTTTGATCCTGTAAATTAGGCAATTATCTGAAAGAGTAAATTCTTCAAATTGAAAAATTAGACTTATGTGCGAATATAGGACATTTATTTTCTGTTTCTAAGCAAACTTATAAAATTTTCTTCCACTGTTTCAAACTTGAAAAATTCCTTAGCTTGCATCTTTAAAAATATCTGTTTGTGATATCATGAAAGTGGAAAGAATGCTTATTATATTTGCGTGAAATAATTTGATGTGTTTATTAATTCAGTGCTTTCTGATTACCTGCCTTAGAAATATTACTTCAAACTCCAAATTCTCCCTCACTTTATGGGATACCTACCATAATTAAATAGGACCATACGCATGATTTTTTAATGCGATTCCTTGGGAGATATAATTGAAATCCAGTCCTTTTGCATGATGTCCAAGATTAACTCAAGACCCAAGGGGGACCTAGAAGAAAACTGTGTGCAAAAATGAAGAATGTAACCTATGAATTCTCTTTTTAGGAAGTTTAATTTGAAAAATAGTTGGAGAATTTACAACACTTATTTCAGAAAAAATGTGAAGTACCTATTCATGGAAAATCTTAAAAGTCTTATGCGAGCTCTCATTTTCAAAATAAGGTCTTAACCCCAGTCATTATGATCCCTGAGCATTTCTGCCATCACTCAACTCATAAGACTCATAGCTCTCCATTCCCATTTATCCCTTGTCCCTTGTTGGAGAGTGTGAGGGCTGTCCAGGCTGGTGGGGTACGGGCAGAATATTTACCGTAGATGTTGAGAAATGTCAAATGTAATCCTCTGATGATCTATTTCCTTTGTTGTAACAAGTAAATCAAAGTTGCTAGCCTTATTAGACATGTCCATGTAGGAAAGAAATAAAAGAACAGATCTGCACGTGGTACGAACAACTAAGAGAGGACACATCTGGGGAAGAGCCCAGATACCGACATTTTTGATACTTTAGAGGCATTTTACACTTGAAAAATAAAATATTCCTGTTTATTCATTTTGATTTATGGAAATAAAAGCTTGCTGAATCAGAATTATTCAAAATTAAAATTATCTAGTTAATTATGATTTATTTGTTACCCATTGTCTCCAGTCCCATTATAATAATTATCTCATTTGTTCTTCACAAAAACACCTTGAGATGTGTAGTGGTATTATTTTACCTTTAACAAATGAAGAAACTGAGGCCGAGAGAGTTGAATAACCTGCCCAAGGTATGACAGCTGGACATACAGATTCAAACCCAGGATGTATGGCTCCAGTGTACATCCTGGAAGGTCTTTATTAGTTGTAACCACTGGCAGTGAGTGCTAGTCCCCAAATTCAGTCCTAACCCTTCTATTGTGCTGGTGCCATCAAGATGCTTCTGTCTAACCACCTCCCACCTCAGTCTGGGCTACTGCTGTTTACTCATTGGCTATTTGACCTTGGAAAGGTTATTACTTACTATCCTCACTCAATCATGGTCCCACCTGCTCTAAAATATTAATACTATTATCTCTTGTTAGGGTTTTTATGAAGACTTCATTTAACTTAATGAAGCAGCGTATGCCAAGCACTCAGCAGAGTGGCTAGCATCTAGAAAATAGCCAATAGATTGTTGATGTTGTTATGTAATTTTCTCAAGGTCACACAATTGGAAAGTGGTTGAGTTAGAATTCAGACCCAAGTCTGTGTGACAGGAACACAAAACGAAACAAGAACACATATACACATATACACTTTCCAAAGGCAACAGCAGCAACAGGAGCCACAAAGCAAAACTCATGCTCTCTTTGACGCTGCCTTTCATCCCTGCCCATACCTTTTATGGTGAATAAGTCACAATGTCACGTGTGCTGACGAAAAATGTAGCATAGGTTAGTGCTTTAGGAAAACTAGAAGTAAGGCTTCCAAGAATTGGAATTTCAGCCCCATTCCTTACAAACTGTGATATTAGACAAGTTACATAACCCCTCTAGGGTTCTTTATGTATGAAGCTAATAAAAGTACCAATTGTCTTGGATTATTGTGGGCAGTAAATGATATAAATTAAAGAGCTACTCCAGTAAATGACTTTTATTAATATTAATAGGAAGGTGTATGTTTTTTAAAAATAATGCATTGTTTTCAGAGTGAACTTCATGATTCGTGAAAATCAGCAGCCCGTAGACTTTTAGAGTTGGTGATTTCATGATCTTCCATTCTCCAAGAATCTATATGCTTTCCCTGTCAAAACCATTTCCCCTCAGGGGCAGGCCAGTGGAGAAAGGGGGAGGAGGCATCAAAGATCGGAACTAACCTAAATATGAGGTGGTTGCACCATCAGGAAGGTGGGTCAGCTTCTCGCAGTCTAGGCTGTTGTCAGGGATTGGCACCACTGTCACCAGATGCTGGTTAAGCAGATGGCAGGATTAGCACTCTTGTGTTCTTTCTCTTTTGAAGCAGAATCCAAACCAGCAGCTGAGACTCAAGTCCTGGAGAGAGAGACTAAACCTGGACTGCACTGAGTGTCAGCGGTTAGCCTTGAACGCTGGTCAAAGCAGGGACTTCTCAAATTCTTGCTGTTTAAATGTTGGGCTTCTACTAGATTCTCTACTCCTTGAGGCCAGCGATATTTAGTTTATTTATTCACAATGCCTCGCACAGGGGAAATTGGGCACTCAGTGTATGTTTGATAATTAAATAAAAGAATATAAGTTGCAGAAAAGGGACACAAGAACTCACTTAAGTATATCATTTCCACCAAAGGGATTGGAAACAAGGCTGTATTGCAGGCCCAGGGCTCCCTCAGGGACAGAGGGTTAAGGCAGATCCCAGGGTTGGGCCAGGAAGCTGGACGTGAAAAACCTTAATAATGACTGTTTTTAGGACCTGGCAGAATTGAAACTCAGTGTCACCTGGTTAATGAATGTAGGAATAAAGTTATTTCAAATCATTTATAAAATGTTTTCATCAGAGGACATATTTAAAGAATCAAAAGCTATTGGAAGCCATTTACATTTGTTTTTATTTGTTTATTTGGTTTTTTTGAAAGATTTTATTGGGGAAGGGGAAGAGTGTGTACTTCCAGGACTTTTTTCCAAGTCTAGTTGTTGTCCTTTCAATCTTAGTTGTGTGTGTGTGGGGGGGCGTTCAGCTTCAAGTGTTGTCCTTTCAGTCTTAGTTGTGGAGGGTGCAGCTCAGCTCCAGGTCCAGTTGCCATTGCTAGTTGCAGGGGGCACAGCCCACCATCCCTTGCGGGACTCGAGGAATTGAACTGGCAACCTTGTGGTTGAGAGCCCACTTGCCCATGTGGGAATTGAACCAGCAGCCTTCGGAGTTAGGAGCATGGAGCTCTAACCACCTGAGCCACCAGGCCGGTCCATACATTTGTTTTTTTCATACAGTTATAAATGGTATGCTGGCATCATAAACTCAATTTTGGTGCCAGAGACCTGATGAAAATGTACCTGTAAATATGTAATTGATCTACATACTCTTATATAAAGAAGTTATCAAAATATGGTTTTAAATATGTAATAGTGTAAAATCCCAATTTGTAATACATGAACATAAAACAAAGAATTTCTGTGAGTGATGTGGGAAGTCAGAGTATAATTCTTAAAGCCAAACTATTAATAAGCTTTAAGAATTAATATTCTTAAATATTTAAATGATTAAATATAAGGTATGATGGGTAAAGTGTTGAGTTGTTTTTCATTATAAATTTTACTACTCTTTTGATGTGTATTCCCCGAATAGTAAGATGAAAACATCTTTTAATCAAAGTATATTAAAAACATAAACCATACTAAAAAGAACCAAGGAAATTAACTATGCTTCATATTCTACTTAACAATTAATATTGATACTTGAGTTGCCACAGAAGTGTTTTTGGATGATTCAAATGGGTATCCCAGTGACTTGGTATAACGTACTCAGGCCAGGCACTTCAGCTTCTTGTATTCAAACCCATGCTTTTGTGTGCTGGCACCTGAAGGCAGGTTGTTTAGAAAACTTCAACTGAAAGTTAAAATCAAACCAAATGTTTCCATGAACATTTGTGTCTCCTTAATTTGAGAAGGACCATATGTTGCAGCAGAGCTTCTATAATATTAAGATTGTGTGGAACTTTCCAGCGTATCTCAAGAACAAACTCGTAAATCAAGTGCTAAGTTATTACACATTTAAAAATATTTGCTTTGAAGAACACACATTGATGTGACAATAAACAAAAAATTGAGTCCCAAAATGGAAATATCATTAGTAACACGTGTACCTTATTTTCTAGAAAGTTAGGATCCTTCTATGCTTTTATTTTCAAATGTGCCTGTACACCCGGCTTCTCACACTTTCTTTCTCTCTCCTCATTCTCTGTATACACAAACATGCCTAGAGATGGAACTACACACAGACACACACACACACACACACACACACGCACTTTTGCTTTTATCTTAGAAGATTCACACTAGAACAGCAATTGCATGATGTTAATTCTCTATAATTCTCTTTTGTCATTTACTTTCATGGCTCTGCATCCCTGAATTACGTGTGGGTCTAGTATGCTATTTGTGGTTTCTGTGTGGAAACACACTGGCAGTTTTTTGTTTTTTCCCTGTGTCTTATTTCCTAGTGCCTGCTTTTAGTTTATTTTGGCAACCCATCATGTGCGTTTTAATTAGTTACTAAGTTTGAGATGTTATTGAAGCAGTATGTACTAACTTACAAAAGTTAAACTCATGGTAAAATCCTTTACACATAAAATAACTTAGATAAAAATGAGTACTGGATTTTTTCCTCCCAACCCTTGTCCTGGACGTGTTCTTCGCAGTTTAATCTGTTCTGTTTTACCCTTTTAAAAATGTAAGAGGCAGAGGTACAAATAAAACCAGTGCGATCGTTCCCTGAGGAGAATTTTGTCATTGAAAATAAGTGTCAGCACTAAGAGAAAAAAATGTTATAAATAAAGTGAGTGGTGTTTGGTAATCGTCACCACTCTTGATTTCCTACCTGGTAATCAGCATTTGATTTATGAGTTTTTTAAAGAATCTTGCAATTAAAAATAAAGATGAAATTTGCCACATGGAGCAAGCCAAACAAATATTTAAGAATACTGTTTTTATTTAAATGGCCAGCTGTATAGTTAAGCCACTGTGTGTGTGTGTTTATTAACACTTTAGACGTAATTTGCAGCAACTACGTACTAACTCACACCATTTCTAAGTAGAATTGCAAATATACTAGTATAGCTTTTCAGTTAAGAACATTATTGGTTCTGGAGCCAAATAACATGGGCTCACACCCCAGTTAGTTACCGTTTATGTTTTCTTGGATATGTTATTAGACCTCTCTCAGCTTGAGATATCTACTCTTTATAATGGGTATAAAATAATGGAACTATAGGATTGTTTTGAGGACTAAATGAATTATAAGCTTAAATCATGTAGAACAGTATGTCATTATTATTATTGTTACCATCATTATTATTTGCTATTCTTTTTGTTTAATGCCTTGTTTCTAACAGAAATGGTTATTTGGCCTCCTGTCTTATGAGGTAGGGCTGATGGGGACTGGTCTTAAAAAAAAAAAGTAAAACTGCAAGTCAGTGAGTGTTTTCTAGTCTAAAGGTCAAACGCCAGAGGCCAAATTCGTGTGGTAGGACAGAGGTCCAAAATTTACAAAAGCTTATGGATTATTAAGGGGAGGGAACTAAGCTTAAAACAAAAATAATCTGAAGTTATGTTATTGAGCAGTAGTGCCCCTTTGGAAAATTTAGGGAGTCAGCTGACTGCATCCACTTCAGTTCTGCATTTCAGTGCATTATAGTCAGAAATTTCTACTGATAGCTATTTAAACCATTGCTTTGTTATTTACAAAAATCATACTTTCACATAAATAAGCTAGATTCATTATTTTTAAAAACTTTCACTATTTTCCTTTCTTGTTTATTTTCTCCGTATTGTCCCATAACTTTCCTACAAGACTTTATTTTACAGGGATTAAGGCAAGAGTTATTTATTTATTTATTTTTTTTGTGGTGTAAACCTGATGACCACGAGACTGACAATATACAGGATAACCACATTTTTGAGGGGATAATTCTAAATTTAGTTTTTCTATTAGACCTTCTGTTACTATTTTGAAGTTAGGAAAATATGGTCCTGCAATTATGTTTTAGAGATTGCCTAGGCCATTTAAAGCCACCATTGTCTTCTACATAAAAAGTAAAGGTTGCCCAAGAGGAAAATGCACAGAAAACTGCCAATTAAAAACACTAAAATAACGAAGGTTTCAGGAGCTGTTTTAGAGATTCCTGACCCTGAGTTGAAAAGCTCTCACATTCCAAATGTTACAGTGGTTGTGGTGGCATTCTGTCCTAGGCTCCATATCAATTCCCTAAACAAAATCACTTTAATAAAATAAGTAATCTGTATTATATTTTCAAAGTTCAGGATTGAGGGATCAAACTTATACTTTCTTTAATTTATTTTTGGAACTGTGTTGACATATTTACAAACAAACATTTAATAAAATCTTATGTAACAGAGTGGGACCTGACTATATTAAGATTGCTGCATAGAAATGGAAGGACATCTCAATTCAGAGCAAAATTTGATTTTAAATTCATTATGGCAAAAAAATTAATTTCAAATACCTTTATTGGGACGAAAAGTAACAGATTGAAAAATAAAGTTAATTATTTAAAAAGTACTAATTGAATTGATACTTTAAAAAATAACAGAATTTAATTCACATTGAATTAAAACTATCATTTAATTATTTTTTAAATACTTTCCTATTTCAAAGATATTTTAAATTTATGTATATCTTCAAATATCATGTTTAATGCTTCAAATTTCATGCTTAAGTCTTCAAATGGCCATTTTCTACCCATAACTCAAATATACCAGTTCTTTTGGAATCAGGTCAGCTTCTACTTAGGGTTTGTAATGGTCTTGGCATTTTTGATAGAAGTCAGGATCTTTGCAATAAAGAAGACTGAAAATCATGTAAGAAGACAGTGGACATAGTGCTAGACTTTGACTTGGTTATTTCGGTTCTTGTGACAGGCCCCCATTTTAATCACCATGTTACTTTCTGTGTATCATGTGTCCTTGGAAGCACACCCACCATTTTGCCTCTTTGGACTGAATAAAATCCAATAGAGATAATAATGCACAGCACAACCCCTTCAGTGAACTCTACTCCATCTTGTTTGTGAAGTAATTTATCTGAAAGGCAATCAAAATGCAAGTTTAAAAGTATGCTGTGAAAGCAAATCTTTTCCTAATTCTTGTTCACTAAGACACTAAGACACTTGTTGCACTCATAAGCACTAAAATTGAAGTATAAATATTGTTTTTATAGTATAATTGGTAGTATAAATTTAGTCATTTGGAAGAATAGTGGGGTGGGAGAAAAAAAGAGTCCAAAGTTGTCTTTCCTTTAAGATAAGTCATAAATCGTAAAAGTCAAGGTCATATTTAAAATTTATTCTACAATTTTGAGACTGATTTCTGTTGCCCCAAAGAGTTTCACACATACTTGACAAAAGAGAAACTGAATGTAATGGCAAAAGAGGGTACAGAAAACAAAGCATCATCTGCCCTGAAGGAGAAAATGTATTTTTAACAAACACTAGAGAATATAGAGTTTGCTATGCGAACAAAGTATATTATTTCCTTAGACAGCTTGATAAGTCAGTGTATGTTTATTGAATAAATGAGTGTGTGTTGTTGAAAATCAGTAAGAGGATGAATGAATAAATTAGTGGTAACATATTCTTCCTGTTTATTATGTTTAAGAAACAATACTTATTTTAAAGTACTACAAAGAATTTATTGAAAGAAATTGGGTGGAGTTCCTCATTTTCTCTTGTGGAAACAGCCAGTTGTTACAGTAGGATGATAACTTTTTAGGTTATAAGATATTGTTTATGTAGGTTGAATTACCCTACGTTTATACAGCTTTGGGGAATCAGTAGATGAGAAAACACAAATTATAAGCAAAAGGGCAGTTAGTACTAGTCTAAAAATAAACATTGGTCCATGTAATTACATCCTAAATAAAATAAATAGAAATGGATTAAGAAAATTACAGTGGTTTAGAAGAATTTAGTGTGTTTTCTATCCCTGTTTTCATTGGGTTTTGATGGTAATTGTTATTAAAGGAACACCATGCCCTACATATTTTTAAACATTTAGCCAGCAGCAGCAACACCCAAAAGTATATTGGATGTGTTTGCTGAAGACAGAAAGCACTGGGCTTGACCCTCTCCTGGCAGGCTTTTAACTACTAGAGGAAAAGGTCGAGGAAACAGGTTAAATATGGATATGAAATTAGGGCTTGTTGGAAGTCTTGGGACATTATGGAGAGCATAATAAACCTTACTACATCCCGGGAACAGAAAGAGAAATAAATTGAGGGGGGAATTTGAAGAGAAAGGAAGAGCCTTTGCAAGCAGAGAAGGAAGCTTACATCGGCATGAGTATTGGCTATCAAGCCATCTCATGGGGCTCATTCCCCAGGAATGCATCCCGTGGGCTAAATAGAGTACTTGTGTAAACACACTCTGTAGACTTTTGAAAATTCTCCAATAACAGTTCTTCAGGGGTTACTATGTAATTATTTCTAGCTGTTGCATTTATTTACCTTGGTACGAATTTATAGAGCTAGTTTTTGACTTGTGTTACCTACAATGTCTTGTTTCATAGTTTCAAAAAGTACATAAACAACATTTAAGAAAAATGCAAACATCAGGGGCTTTATTCAGTGACTAGAACAACTGGAAACTTATTTCATATTATTTTGTAAATGAATAGCTGAATGTAACATTATATCCATGGCATGTTAAAAAATGAAAAATAAAAAGAATGGAAACTTGGACTTCTGAATGAACAGCTTATCAAAACACTAGCTTTCGATTTTATCTGAAATTTACTGTAGAAACATTTTACTATTTCTGCAAAGCCTGGAGGAAACTACTGAACTAGAAAAGCTGAATGTCATTTCTGACTAATCTATTAGTCATCCTAATAATAGGAAATTATTTAGCTCTTATTTTTCATAGTGGTCCGTCTTGAACAATAAAATCACGTAGCCCACTCAAAGATATTTCAGGAAAATTGATGTGATGCTTTGAAAAAAAGTAGTACTTAAAAAGTCAGCACATAAATGATTTTGCATTAATAATGCTACTGTTTTATCACTCTTTTCTCATCGTGTAATTAGGAAAGTTAGCTGAAAATGACCTGGAAGTTTATAATTTGGATGCTTAGGGATGGGGCATTACCAACGAAATATAGGTGTGTTCTCTTTCTTTTTATATTTATAAAATATATTAAATATATAAATATAAAATATATAATATTGATAAAATATATGTTATTGGCACATGCTCTTTCGTTTTATGGAGAATAAACAGGGAGCAGATAACTGATTTGTTGGGGATAAATGAATTTACAGAAAAAGCATCTGAAAATCATTTACACAGAACTGATGCCACAGGGCAAGGCTGTGTTATATTCAGAGAAAATGTACAGTCAGAAGAAGGGATATAAAGACAAATCTTAGTGATTTCTCTATAATCAGCAGTCAGAAAGGAGAAAAAGCAAAGACAGTGACAGAGAATAAGCAGATTCATAAATAGTAGGAAGGGAAGATGGTACATTATCATGAAAGGCAAGAGAAAAGCAGGAAGTAGTTAAAGCTGCCGGATGCTACCAAGAGAAGCAATGAGAAAAGTCCGTTGACTCCGGCAGTTAAAAGGACACTAGTAACCTTGGAGAAAGCAGTTTGAGTAGAACTGGAAGGGAGGAGGTAGAATCCCCATGGCAAACCAGATTCCAGGATGAGTCACTTGTAAGTTGGAAGATAGGTATGACTCAACAAGTTTAGACAACTCAAAAGAAATTCAGGAATGAAAAGAAGAAAGGTGGTGGCAGCTGGAGAATTCATCAGAGAAAAGGTGGCTGTAGAAGCGTGGAGGTTGTTCCTTCTACAGAAGCATGCATTTCCTCTATTGGAAGGTATAGGAGTCAGTGGAGCAGAAAAGAATGAAGATGCCTGAAAGTGAGCACATACATGTTTGGCATTACCCGAAAGTAGGGCTAGTGGAGGGTACTATGTATCAGAGAATTTGAGAAGGGGTCTAGAAAGTGGTTAAAGAGATTGACCTTAGCAAGGAAGATGAACCAGACACTTCCTGGGAGTCAGACTGAAGGAGAAAATGCTCAGCAGGGAGATTACTCACCCTAATATCCCCTCCTCTGTACCTTCAGTTTCATCTTGTTTGTCTAGGTGACTTACTGCCTGTGTTCACAACCTTTGTGTATTGCTTTTTAAATCCTTTAGTTTAACTTGGCTTGCCTTATAGTCCCATCTTGACTGTAAATTTTATTTTTTGGGGGGTGACATGTTTTATCCGTGTATACATTAATTAATAAGCTCCCCTTTCATGTGATCCCCTAATGTATTTCAGTAACCTCCAAGCCAGTGCTGGGGGTGGAGGCAAAGGTGGGCGGGGAGAAGGTTTTGCTGCGCCATGTGTCCATTATCCTACAGAGCTGAAGGCTCATTAGCTACCTGTGTGAACCTCAAAAGCTGTTTCTACAACAAATCCTCAATTTCAGATGAATGGGACTGGTTATTATGTCAGACCTTTTTGTTTCCCCTTAGTTAAAAAAGTTACAACATAACAAAATGTAACTTAAAGTTCAGAAGTGGATACTTCCAAAGCCAGGTAAAAAAATCTTTAGCCATAATTCAGTGTTGAAAGTGGAAACATTTGATGGAAAAAGAAAATTATGAAAAGACAAAACTCTGCAAAACAAATGGTTGCTAACTGGTGTGGTTTAGACCACTGCTTCTATCAACCAAGTAAGACTAGGTTATATACTTAACTTTGGTCTGATTTACATTCTAGGTACAAATCCCTAGGTTAGAATAGTTAAATTGTTTTCTGATTCTTTCTTAGCAAAAATAATTGTAAGCAAAAGTCAAAAATGAAAGGTTGTCTTTGCCTCCCATTTAGAAAACATATAGTACATATGTTTCTATTCTTTTATAGTAAGTTTGTTACTATCTTATGGTTGCTGCTAATTCACTTTCTTTACTTCTTACGTAAATGATCAGTGGTCCATTTTTTTTTTTTTTTTAAGTAGCTCCATAAACACAAGAAAGATTATGAACTGGCTACTGTTTTCATGGTTTTAGAGTCAATATTATACTGAAAGTGAAATATACCTATTTAAATTTCTGAATTATGTAAAGCTATAAAGTTTGTAATGTAAGACTCTTGATTTTATTCCTACTGAAAAGAATTGGTTTTATTTCTCTTCAAAACAAGCAGAGAAGGAAAAATTGAAGGATGAGACCCTATATCTAAATGAGTAAGATGTGGCCCATGACAACTCTCGTATTTTTATTATTATCCAAAAATCACTTAAAACACTGATTGACGGGAACTCTTGGGCAGTTGCACAACATCTCGTTTTCTTCTGGAAATGCCCCGGACAGCATGAGAAGGTCCTTAAATTACCTTGGAATGCTGTATGGAAGCACAGTTTTGCCCTTGCCCACCTCTCTAGGGCCACCTGAACCTACTCTTCGGGCTGCACACTCCAGTCCTCTCTAGAGTTATTTTCTACACATGTCCCACTGTCTCAGATTTGTGAGACACCATTAGATCCTCTCATCATTCTATCTCCTCATAACCTCCACCCCACCTTGTTTTCTTAATTAACAACTAGCTGTCCTTCTGGACTCAGTCCCAGTGACAGTTCCCCTGGGGAGCGTCCCAATCTTTCCGTTCCCCAGGCAATGGGAGATGTCCCCATAGCAGCCTGCACTAGTTCCTGCTGTAATTGTTTCCTTACGGATTTGAGTCCTCTGGGATGCAGCGCTGTGACCCTTCGTTCTGGACTTACCGCGCTAACACTATTGTGAAAATGCTCCTTTCATGTTGCCTGAATGACTGCATGCACAGATAGCTGTTTTGTTTTGGACATTAAGCTGGGTTTTATCCTTAATTATTAGGGAGGTACATGGACATAAACTTTTTGGGTTATGTCATATGTGGTTAAATAAGCCAGTTTCAGTCTAGTTTATAATGAATGGTTTACAAAAATATAAAAAGACCATTTGCAGTAACCCCCACCCTTTTTTAAATTAATACATAGACACATTTACACTATTTCTGATATATTTTTTATCTTTAATTTGAGGATGTCAGAATAGACTATGGTTATTAACAAACAAACAAACAAACACCTACATCTCAGTGGCTTATCCCAGCAAAGATTTATTTCTTGCTCTTGTAAAGTCAGTGGTGATTCCTTCATCCAGCAACTCAGGAATCCAGGTTTGTTCCATTTTCCTGCAGCATGTGACTTCCAAAGGAGCTGAGGCTATGACAGAGAGTTGGGGGAAGAACACTGGCTTCTAATCATGTCTTCTAAGTTCAACCAGTGTTTATGTTCAAGGTCCCTGGGCTAGAAATTGGTTATACGGCACCAACTTAATTGCAACAGAGGCTGGAAAACATAGCCTTTTGGGGTACTTAGAGAAAACAGTGCAGAGAAATTAGCCAAACCACTATGTGTTTTGCTTTGTCTTTTATGTTCCTATTTTTGGGGGCCAGGAGGGACTGGGTAGATGCCACTGGATGAATTCAAGTGGAAACCATTAATTCCACAGCCAGTTATTGAGTCTTTGTATGTCTCACATGTATTAATTCCTGAAGAAGAGTCTAGCCCAATAAATCCTAATCTTTTTGGCTTATGGTCCAGTTTGAGATTCTGATAGAAATTGTGAAACACAGTGCACATCAGGACTTAACGCTGAAATCTGGCAGGAAAATCCAGGGGTTCATGAAATGTCTGCGGCCCCTCACCTCCAGCTCCCCATGATGGCCCTTTCAGTGTTAAAAGCAGCTGGCCGCTATTGCATAGCTAGGTGAAGTATTGGAGAAGATGAGAAATCAGTATGAACATAAATTTTACATGCTTTAGAGTGAAGACTAGGAACCTTTAAAAATTAAAACTCAGTCCCTCAGTTGAAATGGAAGAGGTAATTTGATTGCCACCTAGATATAGATTCATTCAAGCAGAGAGATGTAGACAATAGACACCATTGTTTGTAAAAGCATAATCCAGAGCAAGGCAGCTGTTGAGGAAAGCACGATAACTTTTATTCATGATCTCTCTTGCCAGTCTGTACTATATGGATTAAAGTTTTCAGGTTTCTAATGGTTGCATTGCAGAGCAGTCAGTGCTTTGCTATTGAAACATATACTTATGTAGGTTTGAGGATCACACAGATTAATGAAAGAGCTTTAAGAGGTTTCTATAGCTTCTATACTCACGGATCTTCATTCATTTGAATTATAAAGCAGATGTCTTAAATGGGAGTTTTATATTCTCAATTACTTCATTCTAATTTTATGTTCTTTTTACCATATGAAAATAAATACCGCAAAGCTTTTCATTTATAGAATGAAACAGGGCATATGTATATGTATTGGGTAAGAGAAGTCGATATCAAGTTGGTTTGTATTTAATCGTGGTGTTAGACATTTTTTTCGGGATAAATACTTGTTATTTATGTCCATTTTATAGAAGAAGACATTGAAACTCAGGGTGGCTGTCCACAAATTTTTGCTCCTATAGAAATTTTTATCTGTCTTTCTTCAGTTTTATCAGTAGATTTTAATTGTTTTATCAAAAGTCTGCTCTCTTCACCAGACATGGGACATACTGAAAGGCATAAATTCTATATGTATCATTCCTCTAGAGCCTGGCACTTATTTGGGTGCTCAAGACATGTTTACTGAGTGAAAGAATGAGTCAATAACTAAATGAACTATTAAAAAAGCAACAACAAAAAACCCCACTCAATTCCTGCCCAAATGTCTGAGAGGCAAAATAGCATCATGATTTGGTGCCAGGACATAAGAGTTGAGCTTCTTCTCTTCATATACCAGCTCGATTTCATAATTCATCAGGGAACTTGGCAATAACATTACCTATCTCATACTGTGTTTCCCCAAAAATAAGACCTAGCCGGACCATCAGCTCTAATGCATCTTTTAGAGCAAAAATTAATATAAGATCTGGTATTGTATTATATTATATAAGACCCAGTCTTATATTATAGTAACATAAGACTGGGTCTTAGGTTAATTTTTGCTCCAAAAGATGCATTAGAGCTGATGGTCTGGCTAGGTCTTATTTTCGGGAAACATGGTAGTGTTGATAAGAGGGTTAAATGGGTTTGTGTGTCCAAATGCCTGGAGCAGTGTCTATGTCCAGTTAAATTTTGCCCTACAAATTTAAATGCCAAGGAGTATGTAATTAGGATATAAATATTTAAATATTTGACTAAAGAATGAATTAGACAGTAAATATAAGTTGACATTGATTGAAAAAAAGGAAACAAAATGTTTTAAACTTTGGCTTATTACTATGCATTTGACAATCTTGGAAACTGAGACTAAATTCACATTTTTGTTCTAGCATGCAATATTTAAGTACACATTACTTAAGATAGCATGGCATTTAAAAACACTTACTTTGCTTTATGAGATTATAGAATTGACCTTTGCTTCTAGATTTTATATTCTTTCATTGTTAAATGAGCATTCAGTTAGAAAAATGCAGTCATTAATTAGTGAGCAGATGATGTGATACCACCGTATAAGTCCACAATTTAGACTGACATACTGAATATAAGTACTCACTTATTGCTCCATTAAAGAACATTTATTTCAAAACCAATTTAATATGAAAAGCATCCACTAAATGTGACTTTGTTTCCAGGAATTATTCAATCTGCTTCCAGCTGATTTCAGCATGCAAATAGATTTAAGCACAGAGTGGAGAAGCAGCATACGATGTCGTGTGTTTTTGCCATGTGTTGGCTTGATTGCTTCCAGAACAGGAGGGAGTCGCCATGGAGCTCATTCTTTAGGGTAGTACCTGTTGCCCAAGTGAACTGATAAACAGCAGCGACAGGAGTCGCCTTTATGGCCCTGCGGCTTACCAAAGCACAAAGGACAGCCTGCTTTTTTTGTTTTTTTAAGAATACACAAAATTGCTTCTGACTTCATTTCATGACACGTTGTTTCTCATGAGAAGAAGCAAGAATTCCAGAATGTTGTGAAGTGGAAGGACTGTGTGCTTTCACTTGAACTATGCACTTTGTAATCTAGTACAGTAGCACAGCATGGATTGGTAATCATCGTGAGGCAAACATCAGTTTTCATGGTTTCCTGCAACCGTTTCTGATTCATTAAAATGGGTGCTAAGAAAGGCAGCAGTTGCCCTGACTTATGTTTTATTATGTTCAGATGCAATTTTTTGTAGTTTCAAACTAAAACAGATACGTGAGGACACCTTTTTGGTATGAAGACTGCCCAAAGAATTTGTTACTGTGTTCTTTTCTGAGATTAATTAGAAACTTAGTGTCCATCTCAGTTTTTATGTGCCACCAACTGCATGAAACTGTTGTGAGTTAAGCTTGTTATCCCTTTATAAAATATCTTGACCAGTACCTACTCCTTGAAAGAAACAACTGAATGCTAGAATGTGCATAGAGGTAAGAATGCTACTTAGTAATCCAGGTTTGCCTGACAAAGGACCCCCTTAAAAGAGATAAGGACCCCCTTATCTCTTGTTTCTAATTAATTATATAGAGTAAAATAATGTTACTACAGTCCTCAGAACATTAACTTTATTATAGAAATTGTTTTCTTTTTAGTTTTTAAAATTATGTCAATATAGTTATTTTTGTTCTCTATACCAAAGGAAGTGTGTAGTGTGTGTGTGTGTGTGTGTGTGTGTGTGTGTGTGTGTGTATGGTGTGTGTACGCATGTATATGCTCTTACAGTTCTCTAAATATATTTTAATTCAAAGGCATACACTTCTCCTGTGACATTACCATGCTTATAATCTCAAATGTAGTGAATCCTATGGTAGGAAGATAGCCAAGCAATGAGAAGACCTGATTCTATCCCTATATTCACCATTTACTGTTGATGTGACTTGTAGGTTTCACTTTCTACATTTTCTGAGCAGAGATCACACGGTCCTGAAATAGAAAGCGTGCCTGTCTACCTGTCCCAGCTACTGGGAGAATGTGATCGTAGGGAGCCCAGTGCAGTGTTGTGCTCAGGATGGTTGCTGTGGTTAGTAATATTATCTGCCATCCTTGAAGGTGACACAAGGCTGGAGACGGGCCGTTTTCAGGAGCTCTGATTGTAGTCAAGACTACTGCTGCTCATTAATTACGTGTTCCTCCGCCAGACATGGTGCATCACAAAGGTGCTTTCCTTACCTCTCAAATAAGGTAGTAGCATTTGCCTTGATGACTTCAAATGACTATTGTGAGAATTATAGAACATAGTATTGTGTCATGTAAGCATAAGCACTAGTAGTTGTCACATCCCTGAGAGGCAGTGTTGGGGAAGCAAGACGGTCACCCAGAGAATGCCTATGGGAGGAATGCTTAAAGATTACTTTTGTTTCAGTAACGTGATAATTAGGGTTCTGAGAGTATCTGTGTGTTTTTTTTTGTGTGTGTGGTTTTTTTTTTTGGGGGGGGGACCAGGGTGTGGAACAGGAGAAAGGATATTTAGAAAACACTGTCAGAGAAATTAAATCTCAAATGGTAGTTTTCATTTTCCCACTTTATTCTTGCTTCTTGATGTTACTATTCCCATAGGATCCTGATTAGAGACTGACGTATGAATGAGCGATGTAACTGATCAGGGAAATTTAAACTTCAGTAAGAAAATATGAAATGATCAAAGCACTGAGATGCAGCGTTAGAAATAAGGTTGGTTCATGCCATGCATTATCAGCATGTCAGGATATGGATGGTGGAGGAGAAAGGAGGAAAACTCATATTGAAATTTAGAAATATGTGGCTCCACAGGGTCCATAGAGCAGAAAACACTTGAGAAGTTAGAAATGAAGATAGAGGGTGTGCATGTGTGTGGTGTAAATTAAGGAATGAATATTTTTGTAGGTGATATTTAAGAAAAAGGGGATTTGTTAACTTTAGAATATTAAATTTCATATGCCACATCAGTGAGGATAACTTCTGGTGTCCCTTCAAGAGTCAAAATGTGTATAAAGGAAGAATTATTAAACTTGTAAAACAAATTGTTATTCAAGGAACTTTAAAGTCATAATACAAGTTTTTATATGACTTTACAAGTATTTGCTGCTCATAAATGCCATTATCTTTGATTACTTATATATTTTATTAAAGCTACTTTTCATTTATTCATATTTATACATAGATTTATTGGTAAAGATAGTAAATGAAATGTTTAATCACTGACTTCTTAAGAATTACATAAAACTGATTTATGAAAAAATAAAAGACAAATAAAGAGGAGAAAAGTAGAGTTGTAAATTGCCTTTTGGGATTTATGTGACTTGTTAAAAAGTATCTTATTCACTTTTAAATATCTAAGTTCAATTAGTTTTCTTCTTAAATAGGTATCTTTCCTTTGCTCTTATGAATGCAGAGAATGAATTGAAATATCTAAGTGAAGGCATTAATTTTTCTTTTATTCATGCTGATAGAACAAATTTTGCTTCTTCTCTGATTATGGATTTCATAAGAAAGCACTGATTCTGCTGTTCTTTCTATCAGAGGAATTGAGCGATCCACATGGGTTAATTTCTAAATTATAAAAGGTATCATATGGTTTTTAAACTAATGCATACATATGCTATAGAAAGATATCAGTTGCTTAAAAGTGCATTAACGCATATTTTGTATTAGTTGATCTCTTCTGAAGGGTAAAGAGTTTGACTCTTTCAAAAACCACATTGAATATTTATGAACAAAGACTGATTATTCCCCTGGACAGTAAGTATATCCCCAGAATAACACAAAGTAAACCTGTCTACCTGTTCTATCATTTGAAATCAATGGCATATATAAACAAGAAATGGTTTTTGCTTCCTTCTTGGTTGATATTAGTAGGAACTATATATATTTTGACCTAGTCACTGGGGCAGGACAAAAGATATCACAAGTTTCAAATATTCAATTTGCAAGAGGAATTCAAACTGATTTGCTTGCTAACAGATTGCTGAACTATATTTCAAAAGTTTTCACCATGTGTTGCGTAACTTTTATTTAAAATATTATCCAGTCAAAAATTTCAGGTATTATTTATCATGAGATGCTTCATTTGTTTCTGACTGTCTTAGCTGGTAAATGTTTTACCAACCTTCTCTTTAAGGGGGGAGAAAAAGGAATCGCCTTGATGTATCATGCTTGCTGATTTCTATGGTAGAAATACTAACAGCATGATTGATTTCAAGCACCCAATATGAGGTCATTGAATGTGGAGCTGAGAAAAGATACATACCATCAGCTAATGCAAGCCAGTACAAGCGGGCCTCATCCTACCGGAGGCGTCTGCTTTACAGAATCCCACATCTTCCATTCTAGGACGTGAAGGAGGCAAGAAGTGGAAGATGAGGAATGGCTCTAGGTATCTCTACCTTTGTTAGTGAGTGTGATTGCTACAGGTGAGCATAGTGTTGTACTCCAGGCCCCTTCTTCTATTCAGACAGCAGTTCCCCAGTGACTCATGGTGAAGTTAAAAGCTAGAAGAGGGTGCAGACATTAAGCATATCATCCGTGTTTTACAGTACCCACCTTTGCTTCATTTGCAGTCAAGCCAGACTCATGTTATAAAACTTAAAAGCAGAATAATACTCAGAGCATATTCCCAAGAGAGATTTAGAAAATTATAATCCGATTGCCTCTTGAAAACATTGGCCTTTTCCATCTTTGTTCAGCTTCTCCCAGGATACCTGCTTGTCAAGTTTTCCGCAGATTCTCTGGGCTTTGTCATGGCAACCAAGTACCCTGGCCAGGGTCCTGATGACTTCCAAATGTTTAATTGTCTCTTGTTTTCAGTATGCTTATTCTGTCACTCTTTTAGTACGTTCACCCTAGTACATTTTGAATAGTTCCTTTCCTGCGCTTGTAATCAGATTAGTATTCCATTATTTCTCCCCTCCCCCGACACTTTTCACATTTAGTTGCAGCAAAGGCAGCTCCTGTGTTATACTATAATATAACAAAACCATACCAAAAGCCTTACACCCATATTCCAAACCCTGGTGGTTAAGATTAGTGATCGCTGCAAAATCATACACCCATCCAATAATAATCAAATTTTAACCTTTTAAAATTGATAGAATCCAATATAAACAAATCCTTCTCAGCTGATGCCAGTTAGGTCATTCGCTCATCCTGGGGTCTCCTTCATTTCTCCCTTTCCTCATCTCTGTCTATTCCTCAAGGCTCATCTCAGGAATCAGCCATTCTGTGAAGTCTTCTTTAATTAGCCTCCTCTGCTCCCAAGCCTAGTTAAGGGGTCCCCTCTTGTTCTGCTTGGGGCTCCCATAGCATTCTTTTGACCCTTCTGTAAGTAATTGTACATTTATTATAGTTGCTGGTATTTTTCTCCCAAAGCTTTATCTTGAGAAATCTGAAACCCAACAAAAATGGCAGGACCACTGTCATAAATGCCCATATGCCATTTGAGTGGATTTGCCAAGAAAATTTATGTATTGTATACATTTTTTTTTCTGAATCCAGAAGGAAATTAAGTTGTACATATCCACTCCTTTTGTTAGTCAGTCTTTCTTGACTAACAAAAAATCTTCCTGTCTTTGTATTAATTGTACTTAATAATTTTTGCAGATGTGTTTCTTGATTTGTTCATTCATCAAATATTTATTATACTAGCTACCATGTAACAGACACTGAAGCTGAACCTTGAAGGTTTCAATGAGTAGATAGCTTAACTATGGAATATATATATATAAAATTGAGGATGGTTAGATCATAAAGAGAGGATAAAATGTTACCATTGTTAAGTGGAGAAAGGAACCCATGAAAATACTGCCATTCATCCATTCACTGATTCAGTCATTTAGTCACCGGCATTTATTGTCTATTCTATACCAGGCACTGCCAGGAGCTCTTAGTATTCACAGATGAGGCTTCTTACCTTTAAGATTCCAGTCTCATACAGGAGACAGAGAAGATCAGAGAATGTCGTGGGATATGCTCATTGATGGAGGTCCCCAGGGTACTATGGAAACAGAGGAGAGGGGGTCAGGACAGGCTTCTTGAGTAGTTCCAGTGATGTTTGGGGAGTAATCTGAAGGATAAAGGTAAGGAATAAAGTAGTTAGATAAAAAGAGAGAAAGAACCTTTTAGACTGAAGCATCAGTATATTTCAAGTCAAAGAAGCATGAAAAAAATATGGGATGTCCCAGGAACTGCTAGCAGTTTGGTGTAATGGAGTGGCGATTTGCCAAGGGGCAGTCGTGAGAAAAGAGAACACATAGGTTATGAGGTATTTTGTGAGTTCAACTGAAGAGTTGAATCTTTACTTAAAAGCTATGGGAAACCATTGCATGAGTTAGGTGGCATAGTGATAACCAGATTTGTGTTTTAGCAAACATATCCTGAAAAAGATTGTGGAAAGCATAGATCTTAATATTTTTAATTTGGGGAGACTAAATATTGCTGTAGTGGGAGCTAACTCAAAGAGGAAGTGATTCAATGGTAAGGTTCGGTAATGATTGTGCACTTAATAATTTAGCCAAATTATTGATACATCAACCAAGGTCTGTTACCCAAGAACCCATCTTCTTTTCCTTCAGACATTTTCTCCTAAGATAACCGACATCTAAAAAAATGTATTGCTCATAGCAAGGCGTTTAGGAGTCCCTGCAGCTAATATTGCTGTCAAAGGAAAAGAAAAACAGGGGGAGGGTGGAGAGAGCCAGAGAGAGAAGGAGGGGTTGCTATAATTAGACACCTGGTTTTGCAGGGCACTGGGTGTCATTTAAAGTATTTTATTTCTTGCTGCAAAACTATTTCTGTTGAGTAAGTGAGTAGGAATTAATCAATGAAAACATGACAGTGATTCTGGAGATTTTTATAATTGCTGTAATGTTTTTGTTGATTGGACCAATTAAGCCTGATTGACTTGCAGATTGCAGTAGCTCTGACAAAGCACCCTTGCTCACATTTCAATTCCGTGCTCACTGCAGTGGGGATCACGGGCAGGATCAAGGAACCGGCTGCAAGACTATCAGAGACAGCGCTCACAGAGATCCCGGGTGCAGATGGTAGAGGTTCAGAAAACGTACCTAGCTGTGTTAGCTCAAACTTTCACACTGCATTTGTTTTAAACTCCTACAAACAATCAGATAGCATAGGTCTTACTTTAAGGCTAGTGCCACAAATGAGTGTATCAGCTTAATTTCTGATGGGCACGCTATTCAATTGGCTATCGGGTAGACCAGGGTTTCTCAGCCTCGGCATCACTGAAATTTTGGACCTGATACCTATCTGTTGTAGGGGACTGTCCTGTGCGTTGTAGGATGCGTAGCAGCATCCCTGGCCTCTACCCACTAGATGCCAGTAGCAGTTTCTCCTCAAGCTTTAGTTCTGACAACCAAACATGTCTCCATATATGCCGCATGTCCTGTGGTGAGCAAAATTGCCCTGCTTTAGAACCATAAATTAAAGGGTTAAAATAAACAAACACAAAAAAGTAGTTCAGTTAACCTTCCCCTGGGCTAATTGCATTTATTCATTTCTTGAATAAATATAGGTAGATATAGATAAAGATGCAGATATAGTGGGTTGGTAATTTGCTGAGTGCTCAAATTCACAGACTAGTTCATAGACTGAATAAATTGCAAAATATGTGGAATTGTCTAATATATATGCAAGGTTTTCATATTTATAAAATCAATGTACAAAGAAAGGAAACCGAATCTCAGAAATGTGTGTCGAATAAAATTGATGAAGTTCCATAACAAATTCTATATTTTTACATAATAATAGCAGAATTAGGATTAAATCTGTAAGAACATAACTGAAAGAGTCCTTTTCAGTCATGGTTTACAATATCGGAATTGTACACATTGTTTTAGAATTTCATTTTTATCTACAAATTTAATATTTTTTCACCTTTGAAATGTGTTATTACTAGTATCTGAAAATAGCATTGAGAGATGGAAATTTACATTGTTGTGGGAATTTATCCGTACCTTACACACCAACAGCCTAATCTTTATTTTGAAATGTTAACTCAGTGTTAAGTTTATAGACTGAGCCACAAAATACCGTGGTAAAGGGTGTTGAAGTAAGCATTTCATGGGGATGCTGCTATCAGTAATTTGAATAGAGGTTTTAGAAATCTTCGAGCTAAATTCATAGAAGATCAGTAAGTTTCAAAGAGGAGGAGGATGAAGGTGGTAGATAAGAAGTGACTCAATGACATTAATTTATGTCTTAGCTCAGTATTAAACTATTTCTAGCATTTGTTTTTTTCCAATAAGCGTATACCATGTGCTGACTCTATGCCAGGCATGGTGTGCCAAGCTAGGTGCTTACACTTACCTGATTTCATTTATTTTGTAAAACAGACCACTGAGACCAGTGTGGATTGTTCTGTTTTAGAGATGAGAAATTTAAGAATCAAATGCTTAAATACACACCATAAAGTTGGTTAATATCAGAACCAGAGATTGAGCCCAGATGCTACAGTCCTTCTTTATTGGATATATTCAACAAGTACCTACTCTATATCAGGAACTTTGTAGTGAAGAAAACATGGTATGTCGGTTCCTGCCCTATTGTAGATAATAGCCTATCAGATCACCCTCATATCTCATTCTTTTTCATACTTTTTCTCAATCATAATGAAGAATGAGATTTATCATCACATAGCTGATGGCCCGAGGGAACATACATAACCTGTGTGTTGATACAGTAGCTATCGTCCATCAAAACCTTTTCCATAAAGAGAATATCTGTCAGGTGAATTTTTTGCTCCTACAATATAAGTTCAAGATGCCCTTATTCTTCACGCACAATTTCTGGAATAGCGTTCCTTCTTTCTCTTATTTGATCACTTGTTACGTAATTGATGGGGACTATAATGTCATCTTTGTTTAGCAGTGCCTGCATCTATTATATTTAAAATTCCTTAAGACAGGCGGCATCTGTGTATACAATGTAGCTATAGTGTAACTTACAATAACTTTGTGTTTTTGTTATCTCAGCAAGAGATCACTTGCGAGGAGACAATGCACCCTTTGTAATTTCTAGTAAAACACTGCATGCTTTTACATGTCCAGCATATGTGCAGCATGGCAGAGGTCAGGAGGGATAAATTCATTACATGCCCACTGTCACTCCCGAAATCCACCGTCAGTCAGAATTGATGTGGAAGGGGAAACCTAAATGACATTCCAAATGATATATATTAATTAGATATGTTCTCTAAGTTTAAAACAAAAGCTTTAACTGCACTATATACTTTTGGCCCAAATTGACTCATTAGCGAACACGTTTTATTTGGAAGTAAAAATCTAAATGTCTTCAAAACATTTTATTTGGAACATATTTGTAGCTTTAGACTATTTTCAAAGCCCAGTCCTGCCAGTATAACTCAGCCTCTTATAAAATATTTTAAACTAGTAACTTCAAGTTTTGAGAAAAGTCTCCAACCTGGATAAAAAGTCAGTCAGACATGATGAGATTTCAACAGAGTAGAGAATAGATCTATTATTACAATGGTGAAAAGGATTCCAATTTATTTTGTGACTTGTCCTGCCGTTTTCTTGGCATAACCACTTTTGAAGTTGTAAGTGAGGATCAGGGTGGTGCACGTTACAACGTTGGTGACAAATGTGCCTGCAGTCCTGTGGAAATGGGCTGCTTTGCCTAAATGCTGACCTGCCTTCCATCACAATGAGTTCAGCCTTTTAGAACTGACCTCTCTTTTGGGAAGCTCTTCCGATGATACCAGTCATTAAATCTGAGTATCACCAAACTTAGGATGGTCACAGGTGGCTTATTTATAAAGCATTTAACTATTGCAGGATTTGAAATATACACGTGTCATATCTTTAGTACATTTAACACCTGTAAATATATATTGAGATAAATTTCCTGAAGGATAATCCAAAACTGTCTTGTTTAGCAGTTTGTAAATTTTAAAAGTAAAATGGATATGCAGCCGAAACCATTTTTCTGATATTGTTATAATTTTGAGTCTCTTTTGTTATTTGGTTAACTGTCACACTACATAACTTTTTAAGGTCCCAGCAAACAAAGAGATAAAAACGGTTGAATGTTTGCAGTTTCCGTATTGCTTCACTACAAGGCAGAACAACTCACATGTTAATATTGCCATCATTCGTTCTCTGTCTGAAGTCTTGAGGCCTTTCATTTTCAAATTTTGATATCACAGATTGGATGAATGTAATTGATCCTTTAAGCTCGGTTTATCTTCCCTAATGTAGAGATTACTAAAAAGAAGCACTGGAGGTTAAATTGGTGATGTTAAGCAGTTCATTATTATTTTTCAAAAAAGAATCCAGCCTCTGAAAGTAGAATTAAGGACCATTTGCTTGATTTTACTTTGTCTTAAGAACACTTTGGGAACAACTGGTATAGCCTTGAGGTTGGTACAACAGAACTACATTATTGTAAGTACACAATTTTGTTAAACATCTTTTAAAAGGCTGAAACTTTATGCAGTTGTTTATTTTTTTCAGGAATTCCAAGATAGTTTAAAAAGAACCTTTTCCTTCTGAAATATACTATTAGCTTAAAAGGGAAAGCTATCTCTAATATATATATATATGTATATGTGTATATATGTATATGTATATATGTATATATATGTATATGTATATATATATATGTATATAATATATACATTATCTGTATGTGTGTGTGTCTGTGTGTGTGTGTGTGTGTCGGGGGAAGGAGGAAAGGAGATGAATTTTTGTACTCAAAGATATTTTTGTACTCAAAGGAATCTTTCAAAAGCATAAACAAAGCAGCCTATGTCAAGACAAACATGTACAAGGATGCTAAATTTGAATAACCTAGGTGGAAGGCAAGACTCTGACATTCCATGAACCTTCATTTCTTTATCTACAAAATTGTAGATAAAGACTTAATGCTATTTCTAAATTCTATTTCAGCTCTTAAGATTCCACAGTTTATTAACTGCAAAATTACAGTTGGGCAAAAAAAAAAAGAAGAGTAGTCTCAGTGATCACAGTGGAGCTAAAAAGCTGCTAACTAGGTTTGTAATCCAAGCTGGAGGGTTTTGTCGTTATCTGAATATTGAGTAACAACTTTCCAACCTTGAATTCAATTACCACCAGAAATGTCTTATTTTGGTCTAAAGACTAAGATATATCTGATTTCAAGACAGAATTTTTAGAGAAATAAAACATCTTTTATCACATGTAATTTTTACCAGTTGATTTTTATAGCACTTAGTTTTATTCCATTTCAATCCATTTTTCTTTTTATTTTGCTGTGTGAGTCATCTTGCTGCGCTCTGCGGAGTATAATGTAATATCCTCAGCACCGAATAAGCTGGCAGATACATTTCCATTTGAATGGAGATGCTATGGAAAATTTAACTGAATTAAGCTATAATGCTTCACTTACTTTTAAGTGGCCCACATTGGAAGATTAATGAAGGAATCTTTCAGTTTATTTTTATATTTTGGAAACGTGGCAATCTGATGCTTTGGGAGGACAGATTATGACAGGTGCAAGAGTGAAGTTTAAATAGATAGGCATAATGAAGACACAAATACCACAGCCAATTAGGAAGGTGAGCAAGTTTTTGAATGTTATAGTCATCCTGTGTTGTTTTACTATTCGTTATCAAAATGAGGGACATAAAAATAATCACTTGCTTACATCAGTTATTTTGGATGGTGAATTAAGACAGATTTTCTTTAGATGCCATCTCATTTGCCCTTAATTAACAGTCAAATAATAGTTTGCAGAATATGAGACATTAATAATTCAATGTGGCAAAGAGAATAAAATGATAGTGTTTATATTTTTATTAGTGATATTGAGGATATGTTATGTATTGATTTAAAGTAATTAAAGTTTTAATTCTAAAGGGAAAATACTTTAGACATAGTTTATGTTTTGACTTTCTTAAGTGATTTGGTTGATTAGGGAAAGTAGTGATTTAATGTAAAATTCCATGTTTATATATTTCTAAATAGCTTTTTTTAGATGAAGATTTTCAAACATATACAGAAGTGAAGAGAATAGTATAATATTCATAATCCAATGTTGACAGTTTTCAGTATTTGTGAATCATGTTGCTTCTAATTTCCCACTTTTTTTGGGTGGACAGTGGGCTAGTATTTTTAAAAAGACTACTAAATAGCATGTACTTTCTTGTGTAAATGCTCTGATGTGTACCGTTTACATATAAAACCTTTCTTAAAAATCGGGATTTCCTTTATCTTTTCTTCTTTAGAAACATTTAAGTTTTAAAATACCTATAATTAGAAGAAATTAGCCCAGCTATAAGAAGAACACTTACAAAGTCACTTCCTATATTTAAATTTACTATGTACAGTGATTTGTTATTTGAATATTTTCCAATTTTTGAAAGTCCAACAAAAGACACAGTTTATATTTTATTTATTTTGCAAGAGGAGGGGTTGAATAGAGAAGGGACATTTTCCTTTTTTGGATAGTGGGCATGTGCAGTGCCCTGATGAAAACAAAATACTCTGTGGCATCTTCAGCTGCAAATCATGTGCACACTTTCTGTAATCTATGCCAGCCACCAGAGTCTCCCAGCAGGCACTGCAAGTGGTCATTTCCCAGCTTACTATAAATCATTAAGTAGCTACACTACAGTGGCTTAAACCCACAGAGCTGACAGATATGCCCTGGCATTCCCCTTCCATGCCATGACCATTCAAACCAGGGTGTCAACTGGGAGTCAAAGGAAGCTGGCTGAAAATGGGCAGGATGTGATTGCCGGAAAAGTGAAATTGATGTACTACTTGTGGAATAATCTAGATAAAATTTACCCAATAAGAATAAAGTGTTCTGTGTGTATCAGAACATGGAAAAATTATTGGAAAAGTAGAGGAGGGCTTCAGGGATGTTGGAACTGTGAACGAGGCAGATTGCCACCCCAGTATGCCCAACTACCCACATACATACATACATTCTTTGTGTTCTTAGAGGTCAAAAGAGGACTTGTGAAGTGGGAGGAATTATTTTTCACACGGACAAAGAAGAATTGACTTCATCATGTTATTTCTTGGAATGTGTCTGTTTTTCTTATTCCTTATTTATATGGCAAAGAATATATCTTTTACACGTGTACATTGTAAGGAGATGAGGTTATTAGCTCCTTTGAAGGACAGTCGTCTTCCGCAGTGAGGGAAAATGAGTTTGCTGCAAGGGAATTTTTTCTTCCTCAAGTAAAGAGAGATGCTAAACGGCTCCTCTTGGCAACCTGTTTATAGCCCTTCACACAACGAAGTATAGAGAATTGAAGATTAATTCCACTGAAATCATAAATGCACTGCAATCTGTAGATTTTCAGTCAAGATAAACACCACTGATTACTGTTGAATTATGCATACAAATATTTACAACATCCCTGGTAATGGATGCTTAAAAATAAGTAATAATTATAGTAATAGGGACCTATTACTTAAATCTGCATGCGTTTCTCAAATCCTGAAAGGAATATTTTCCAACTGGTTAATACTATTGTATAATTTAAGAAGTATTTGCAATGCAATGTCAGCCACATTTATTTCCCTTTAGACGTCAGAAAATCCAAGTTTAGATATCAATCTTTTTGTTTCCAGGAGAATTTCTACACATTTTCATATTCTTGCTGTAGGGACATATCAGTATATTCACAAATTAACAGTTTAAGTACAATATAGAATTACATTTTTTAAAGTTTTTAAAATTTCAGAAATATTTAAAATTAAAAATGTGGATTTTTTTCACCCTTAAGACTAGATTCTGTAAAATTGTTCAGATACAGATATTGGACTCAAATGTCTTAGGAAATGTTTTTACATGTTGTCATGGAGGAATGTACATTGAACTGCACTTCAATTGTTTATCTCTACTGTTTTAGTCTTTGTTTAGCACAGGGAAATACTTCTGCCTTCATGGTTGGAATCTCTTAAATTAGAGATTCTTTGCCATTGTTATTCGTGGTTCATACCTGAAATAGGAAGCTGTTTCAGAAACAGAATGAAATGCTTATGGTGGATAAAACCTGCTGACTAATGGTTGTTGGAAATGTTCCATGTGTCAAATTGTTATGTAGATGATCATATATTAGATCTAGCTGAGAGGAGAGCCAAAGCCCAAGGAATCTAAAGTAACACTGTTGTTGGCAAATAGTGTGTTTTTAGGAATAAGAGCTTATTGAGAAAGACCCAGAAGCATGGTATCATCTGTCCCAACCCAGCTCTTAGCAGATGGTCTGAGGGCGACAGCTCTCACTGTCTTCTTGGGGAACCATTTCCCGGTCTGTGCCCGTTCGGTTCTCCTGGTTGTTTCCCTTGCCTGTACTTCTTCATTCCCCTTGTCTTCCCTTTTCCTCTCTTTTCCTAGACTCAAAATATGATACGGAGTAGGGGTTGTGGTTGGAGATTCCCATGCCAACTTCCTGTTACTTTTATGACAAAATCCCCAAACCTTGGCAGTGAGGAAAACACAGCAGCAACAGTGAGGCTCTTCCAAGTAGTTGAAAGATGTTCATTGTAAGCAAGAAGCTGTTAATAATGGTGATCGTTGTTCCTTTCTTCAAAGGTGCCTTCCTTTTTGATAAGATGACATTTTACTATTTTTAATAGAGTTATGCTCAGATATGATGCTTTTTTTCATCAGATAGGCCATGTCCTTGTTCTGTGTGGGCCTTTGAATCTGGGTTGATTTGAAGCTGCCTTCCTACTTCTCTCCTACTACACATCTGCAGAGATCTGAACCTCTGGATGGTAGAGAAAAGGCACTGTCACTAGGGCTGGTAGAGGGGTTAGAGAGCCCAAGAAGTTCAAACCTGACACCTCCACTTATCAGCCATATGACTGTTAGCTGATTACTTAACCTGTTTGTGTTTCAGTTACATCATCCTTTATATGGGGGGTAATAATAGTGCCTACTGAATAGGATTTTAAGGGTTTAAATGAGCAAATATATATGAAGCACTTAGAACAGTGCTTAGCACACCTTACATGGCAATAAATGTTACTTATCATTATGTGTCCAATGACAAATTATTGATGGAATAAACCTATGTTGTGACACACTTCAGTATTTTTGGAGTTCACATTCATGATTCAGAATCTTGGGCAGTTACTTGTTTAGAATTCTTTAACATTGTGTAAATCAACTATCTTCTACAGTGCTTCTTCTAAATTTCTTTTATAATCGGAACTAGTACAATAGTTAATTTATTGTTTGATAAAATGTACAACTGTCAAATTCTGGGCACAAGAACAGAATACTAAGAATATTTCATTTATTCTTGCCATGCAGATGAGATGTAGAGATATACTTACTCCTATCATATTTATCGGTTTTAATTGTTTTGTTTTATGATAGCTAAACTTACATTTTAGTGCTATGATACCGGTATCATAGAATGCAAACAACGTTTTAGTGCTGTTACCTCTATTTATTTAAATGTTTAATAGTGTATTCCTTTCTGATATTTATATCATAAGTAGACAGCTTTTTGCAAAACTGTTTTTATATGCACCTGTGTATTGATTTTACCTATGAAAGATTTTTCTCTTAGAAAATTTTGAAAGTGTTTTACAATTCCAATAATATCAAATGTCATCTTATTGATGATGTTTGTAGTAGACTTAATTCTGTATCAACCGTGTTTTGATTTATTATATGATTATTCTGCATGTTTAGTATATACTGAGTAACTTAAAACTAGTTTGGAAACAATGGCAATTAAATATAAAGACGTGTTAAGAGGTTACCACTGACATTTCTGATAATTAACCTTGAGTTTTTCTATTGAAGACTGTATAGCAAATTGACAGAATGTACATTAAAGCAGGAATTCCTATACATATAACTCTCTGCTAACTGTGAATAGGGTTATTTCTGAAAATTTCCATCAAAATATGTGATCTTTTGCCAACCAGTTATCATTAATATTGTGTAATTACAGCATTTTCCCATGAAATGGAAACCACTGTGGATGCATAGTAGCTTTTCTTGGAGGCTTAAATATTATAATTATTTCAGCTTTTCTTTCAAACTATTGTTTTGATTGTATGCTGTATTTTTTTGGCAAGATGTAGTTTCCTTTCCTGGGACTGTTCCAAATTGCTCAGAATAGGCTTCATTAAATTTATTGGAACACAGATTTTTAAAATTGCATTTTAATAATTGGTACAAATAAGCAGCAAAGAAACAGTAGGTTGTAGGGTTGTTGTGCTTTCTGGTTTATTTTTTCATTGTTTTGGGGTTTTATTTTGGCTCCCCCCCCCACCCAAAGGTTCAGATGAAGATGGTTAAGGGTTAAAGTCCCCTACCTCTGCTTCATCTGAATCGGTGACTGACTCTAATTTCCATGAGATAGGCTGAGGGTAATGACTGCTTACTACCCTATAAGGCAATTAAAGACCTTCTAAATAGGTATAATTTTAAAAAGTAAAACAGAGCTTAAAACCACCGATTGCTATTCCCAGACTGATGAGTTAATATTAATTCTAAACCACAAAGATCTCTTTTTAAAGATTTCTAGATATGAAGATTTTTATAACCATTGTTCAGTAGTACATTTCATGGTGTATAACCTTGAGGTCGAGAAAATTTCCTCACTGTTCATCACTTACTATGTTCTCTGTGTTTGAGAAATCTCTTTTGTTACAGATGTGAAGTTTAAAAGATGCGTCATGAAGTATAAAAATAGAAAGTGCCCACAAAATCCAGCATTAACAGTTATAGAACACATTGGTCCTTGAATGCCTAAAATACAATGCCTGACATGATTAGAGGAAGAAAGAAAGTGGGATAATTTGAGAATTTGACACTGTCTGTATCTTCCGGATTGCTCAAATTGGATTCTTTCCTTGCATCTAAACCCCAAGTTTATCTTCAGATCTAACTGGCGCTGAGCCTCAGATAGAAAGGAGAAAAAAAAGAAGATAAAGGGAATGTACAGAAAAACAGGAACATAGGTGGAAGAACTTGCAGATGATTCATTGATTACTAGGTATAAGCCCCTAAAGAGGTTTCGAAACAGGTTTATATCTTTCGCCTCATCATCCTTGCCCCCCCCAAGGCTTGGCTAAATATATCCAGGCCAATGTGAGCTTGAATAAGTAATAGTTGTAATACCTTAATACGTTATACTAAGCACTTCATATGGGAGTTAATACATTTCTATGCTATATTTTAATATGGCTTTTACACATTTTCATGTTCTGGATTTATTTTTAAATCACTTGTGAGTGTTTATGTACTTCAAATGTGTATATATTCCACTGCACTTTTCTGTTAAGATTGAATTACTACATTTTCCCCCTCAGAATATTGATATATTTTTGTTTATCATTACACAGGAAGACACTTTGAATAATCAAAATATTCAAAACTGATTCCAAGTTTCTTTTTTTTGTTTTTTTAAATAATAGCTATTTCTATTCATAGCATTTGTGAAGGTCACAGTAAATAAAACAAGGGTGGGGGTGAGATAGAATTAACCAGCTATTTGTCAGAAAGTGCATTTGGGATTTTTAGATAAATCCCAAATGCAAAAATCATACATGTTTTCCCAAACTAAGATTTTATAATAGATGTTTTCATTATAGCAAGTTTTATATTTACATTACATTTACATGAAAGGTGACTAAACTCTGCCCATATTCAAACTTACTTGTAACAGAGCCTGAATTTTGAAATAATACATCTGGATTTGGGGAAATGTGTGCAAATATGGGAAAATGGGAAGGTAGCAGAAGTTTATAGGTTTCCTTGATAGAACTGTATCGATATGCTTTAGGCAAGGTGTAGAAAAAGCCCAGAGCATATTGAATTAGTATATATTCTTACATACTAGGAAAAAAACAAAACAGAACTCTACTCATAAATGCTCACCATTTTCTTTTAAACATCCTGTTTACAGTTTGAATGTTTTAAATTTTAATACATTAAAAAGGATGAATGCATTTTGATTGGTTGGTTATTGAATTATTATAACAGAATAGGGAAATATGTTCTGTGTTATTTACTGGAAAACTTATCAGAAAATTCATTTTGGTGATGATTAAGTATATTCAGTAGTGAGCAAAATTTAATTTTATTTTGCTTTTCCGCATTCATACGTCTGTGAAAATTGGTCTTGATTTAATATGTAAATAATTGTTCTTTTCATTCACATATGTTAATTTTCACATGTATTTCCAGAAAAGGTATGTTTTTATGTCTCTGATGAAAAAATGCTAGTTAGTTTAGCTTTGTAACCTTGTGGGGTGGGAAAAGACTAAAATTTGTGTTTCCTTACAATGCTTAACTTTGTTTCAAAATAATCAACCCAGTCAAAGAGTTTGAAGATTTTAGTTATTTTATGACAAATAATTGTTTGATTGACTTATTTGTGTTTTCAACTGTTCTTTTGATACCCTAACTGGCTTCAGTACAGGGGTCATATTTTTTGAGGCTAGGGACATATTGTTTGGTGTATTTCTCAATTGATTTAGGAACAACCTTAGTGTAACTAAGTAATCATAACACACTCCTTAGTTACCTCAAGGAAGGTATATTTAGACTTGTTTAGTAAGCAGCAGTGGTAATGTTTAATCAAGTAAGCAAATATAAGTATGAAATAGTTTGCCTTTAAACCCACTTGGCAGTAGAAAGAGCCAAATGGAAAACTAGCTGACCACTCTTACCCTGTTTGTCTTACGCAGTAGTTAAGCTGAATGACGCTCAATGATTTATCAAAGGAAAGAAATCCTTTTTTTCCCTAAAATTATAATGTAAAGCTATAAGTATAAGAGTACATTATGTATTCTTGGTATCTATGCTACCTTGTCCCGTGTTCGGCCACATAACATTTTTAAGAAGGGACAAAAGCTGGAGAAGTCATACATTGTGCTAGTAAGAACTAGAGAGAACATGGAAGTAGGACTTTCCTGCCCCTTCCCTAAAGCGTCAAGTAATTGAAGTATGAAAGAGAAAATAAAACATTGAAAATCAAAAAAATCACAAAAGGGAAAAATCTGTGTTTTTCTACAAATTCTGTTTCGTTTTCATAGTACTTCTGTTCATGGGTGCCACTGGCTAGGTATCCCAGGCAATTTTGTAGAGTGCCTTACGTCTTTAATATTTTTCATTTTGAAAATATTTGTCCTGAATGGCAGGATATAGGTAGGTTGGATAGGTGTCCTTCTGTTGTTTGTTCGTATGACATCAGACAGGGGCTGGCTCATAGTTTTTTTGCCTTTTAAAATCAGTTTTTGTTATTCTGACATTTTCTGTCACTTCATCTTGTTTTTTTGTTTCGCGTTCTTCGTTCTGTAAAGCTACTTTGTTTTATATAGCATTCCACACTTATCAGGGTGTTTCCACATATTACTGAGTCTCCTGGTCACATCACTTTCAAGGAGTAGGTTCTCACCTGAGAGGTAGTGGGACCACCTTCCAGCCTTACAACCAGGAGAAGGGAGGATCTGTTTAATCCCATGTCTGGACTCAAGGGGCCCATGAGACGTGGCTCTCCTACAAGCGAGTATCAAATCAGCGTTTTGTTTTGATACAAGTTTCTATCAAAATTTCTCTAAAATTTATTTCTGTTACCCACTGAAAGCCTCTATCAGACTGCTTGCGGAAAATGGTTCTGTGCACACTTTTTGTTGTCTGTAATGAGTGCTGTCACGGATGGAGGTAGGAATTTCATCTTAAACCAGGGATTCTCACGGAGTTCACAGACCTCTTAAAGGAGTTCACAGTTTCACTGGGGGTTTTCAAAGGCCCCGATATTTTATGTTAATTCCAGATGGGCAGTTTTCTGGAGAGTAAGTCCGTAGCACACAGAGGTGTGTATGACCCCCACAGCTTAATAGCAGTTTGTAATGTTCAGAGCCAGAAAGTATTCTGAAAAGAGCAAAGATCTGAAAACTTTGGTTATAGAGAAATACTGTTTCATGAATAGGGAATACATTAGATTAGATTAGATGAGCTGGTGTAAAGGATCCATTGTAATGAGATCAACAAAAGTCTATTATCCCTGTGGAATAGCTGCCATGGAGCTGATTCCCAAGGGACAGCTCTTGCATTGTTTTTGGAGGAATCCTCTGGGTAGTTCTGTGTGGTATTGATGCCGAGGCCGAGAGGTGAACACTCTCCAGGATGTAGATGTGTTGTGATATGTTTCAGCGTCCTTTTGCCTTGAAAACCATGTCTGTCATGTTGGAAAAGTAACACCTAACAGAAATGATGAATTTGGAGCGTGTACCCTTAATCCGTGTCTGAGAGAATTAGTGATTTCACCTGCACTCACCTGAGTTCCCCTTTGTATGTAATGGGTGTTGAGCAGATCTATAGCACCTAAGTAAATCCATACCATGAAAGGGAGTTTCAGATTTACTATTTATTAGATTTATTATTTATTTAGATTAAATGACAGTTTGACTTTGCAACCTGTGTTAGTTATTTGGGTAACGAAGTGACAAACATTTTCATGTTAGTGCTCAAAATGTAGAGTTTAAATAATTTGTATTTGAATTATTACCGACCCCTTATGCTTAGTGTACAACTGAAGTTTATCATGTTTTATTTTAAGAAAAGTTACACTTGGGAGGGGGTGGTAAGTGGAGATCCGCTATGGCAAACGCTGCCTATAGGAAATGCTTCTTAATGGAGTAGCTACCAATTAGACATTTTATCCATGTGGCAGGGTATATTTGAGACTTTTTAAAAGTCTTTTTCATCTATAAAATGACCTTTATCCCCAACGAATACTATTGCTTCTGGTTTTTTGTCTGGCTAGAGAGTTATGGAAACATAATTGAAAATGAAATGTATACAGTTTAAAAAGAATCCAAACTAAACTCAGATTGATTTTTAGAAGTTACATTTGTTTTAAAAAAATCATACTTTATTGTCGATTTTAAAACCATGCGACTCACTCATATGTGGGTTATAAAACTGAAGGCAACAAAGGAACAAGACAAACGAAGAAACAAAAACTCATAGACACAGACAACAGTTTAGTGGTTACCGGAGGGGAGGGCAGCGGAGAGGAGGGTGGTAGCAGAGGGAAAGGGGGGTCAACTATATGGTGATGGAAGGAGAACTGAGTCTGGATAGTGAACACACAATGCGATATATAGATGATGTATTAGAGAATTGTACACTTGAAACCTATGTCGTTTTGTTGACCATTGTTGCCCCAATAAATTTTAATAATAACCCATGAAAAGTCATGACACTATTCTTATGAACAACATAGCGCAGAAAACGAAACTAAACAACAAATAGATTAGAGTCACGGTGTTTAACACCCTTTCAGGCAGCCTGACACAGTGCTCATTGGTGAACCAAATCAGACCGGCACCAAAGCAGGTTATTTTCAATGTTCACTGGCAGGTGTGGAGTTTATATGATGTTTGCTTTTCAACCTTTGCTTTTAAAACCTAAAATCTAAAACTACAGAAGGTTTTGTTGCTTGATAAAAGAGACATTCTGTTGTGTTGCTTTGGAAGTGTCTAGTTTTCTAAACCAGTGTTGCGAGGAGTTTATTGTTCCAAATTTTGTATCATTAGATAGGTTGTGGTCCTGAGTTGGCCAGTTGCCTATCTGAGTATTGCTTGCGTATTTGATTCCTTAGGGGGCATGTTCTCATAGAACTTACTTAGGTAATTATTCTTCACTCTTTAGGCCTGAAAAGAAGATTAAGTAATGATGATATACTTTTCAGAATTATTTGTACTTCTTGTGTAATACAAGAGAGGTTGCACGTCTCTAGTAGAAATCTTGGAACGAGAACGCTATGTGGTAGCAGTACTTAGTTTTGAAGTATGATTTGCATCTTTGTTTCAGTTTGAAAGACAATGGCTTAAGGTTTTTTTAAAAAAATGAATGTGGAAGATATTTTTAAATACACACTTTTTTTTCAAGAAAATTTCTTCTTCTTGTATGAAGTCTTTCATAGGTTAAATCTTTCAAGTACCATTGTAACCTTAAATAAATAAGGTACTCTCTAGTCCTCTTTGAGGGCAGAGAGACTGTTGACAGGGAAAAAGGGGGGAATTTACAGGAGTGGTATTCATATACTTTTTAATATTTTATTTCAGGTCATCTCCTATGATTAAAAAAAACAACAAAAACAACAAACCTCTTTTCCAACAAGTACTTTTTTTTCATCTAACATATAGTCAATTAAAATCTTAATGGATTTCAATTACATCAAATTATACTATTTCTCGATAATCAATAATATGCCTATTAATATATTAATTAAATATTTTATCCAGCACCTTTTCCACATGACAGATAATTGTATCCTCAACTGATAAAGGAATAAATAATTTTAAATTTTCATCAGGATGAAAATTTCATAGGATGATTTTGTTATATATATGTAATGAATCAAGTCATAACAGATGATCGATGATCCTTTCAAAAAACAAATTTTAAATGCGTCACTTGCTTTTTGGAGTGATAGTGAAATGAGTAGAATCTGGAAACTGCATGATAGAATTTCTACAAAACATTAATATTTATCTTGTGGGTCACCACCTGAAGACTAATAGCACTATGCCCAGGATTCTTGTCATGGACTATGTTAGTAAAACAGTAATAAAAGTGATAAAGTAGTTCACTATTTTATGTCCCATGGCTGGTTATGGTCATCTGGCTCGAGTCTAACGCATATTAATCCCTTGAGTCAACAGTCAGGAACATTCAATGATGTACTTAAAATACTTTTTAACATGTGGTATTTAGAGTGTTTAGAATGTCAAAGGATCCTTTGTAATGATCTTCCCCTTGAGTAGTTCATAAGATATTTTTAAAGTTATTTTTCAAAGAGCACAGTGTTTGAAGACTTTCAGAAAATATAAATCTCGCAGAGTACTTGGGAACAAAAACAAAAAGCTCAGTTCTAGAGAAAAAAAATCACACCATACACTGAAGTGATATATTAGTCAAATAATCTATGAAAAATTCAAGAAAACAGAGTATGTGTTCATTTTTGGTTGAAAACGGAACTTTTATTTTTTTTTATGAACAAGAGAATGCGTTTGATGCTCCCTTAGGGAGCTACACCCTTCTCTGTAATTGTGTTTTTCACATTTTATGTTCAAATGTAAATGACTGAAGAGAAAGCATAATGTGTTCATATTTTTCATAGAACATATTAAAGCCTGTTTCTATGGCAACAACTTTTAATTGGCAAATCCCATTCTGTCAGTACTCTCAAGCTTATTTTTCTTCGGTACATTGAACTGTTAGAAATGCTTCACAAAGTAAAAGTTAGATTTGGCATTGTTCTTTGGCATGAAAGATGTTCACGGTCAAGGATTTATTTTATTGAGTAATTTAGCTATAATGTGTTTATGTAGTAGGTTGCTATAGAGAGATGCATCTATCCCAACACTCTGTGATGTGTCAGGAATCTGAGTGAGGATTAGTACAGGCACTCAGACTTGCAAATGGAGAATAGCAACTTGTGTTATTTCATACAGGTATGGTATACAACTGTGTTACCTGGCAGAACAGATAGAGTTTGAAAAAAAAAAATTAAAACCCTATGTTTCAATATATCTGGGCCTACTTATGGCCTAGACTTTAATAGTATAGAGGAGATTGATTTATAAACAGTTTGCAGCTTTCTTCTCGTAAATTTTATCTCTTGAATCAATGTGGTGCAGAATGTTGAAGCAGGTATTTGGTAAGTTGGATTTGGCTACTGCAGTGTTATAAAAATAGATTAAGTAAACAGACACAGCAGGCCAATGCAGCTTGGATTTTGAAATCTTCAGAGACCTAGTATAACTTTAGTAGTTTATAGGTCTAGGGAGAAAGAACTATGAATCCCTGAGATAATTTTAATATTATATAAGGAAGGAAGAACTATTTTACAGCCAAGAATCAGGTGTTGTAGTTATTATAATTACTTCAGAGAGCTTTATCCAAAAGCTTCAGTTTTTAAGCTATTCTAGTCTGCTGTGAATTTTTTTTTTTCCTTTGCTATTTTTATATCACTGCAGTAGCATAACCCTGCAACCAAGCGCAAGACAACACTGCAGTTGGTGTTGAATGTAAAACTGTTATTAAACGAAAGCTAACAAAGTAAAAAGTAAATCCTTGGGAAGAAATTGTCTATATTGAAGACTGGCAGTATTAAGTTATCTAAAATTATCTAAACATTAAAATGTGAAATGAGTAAATGACACTGTTTATTTCTTCCTTTTAAAAAGCCATGATTTCATAGAGACAAGAACTAAAATGTGTTTAGTCACTACTTTTAATTATTCTCCACCGTTGCAGATTTTCTGAAGAAGTGTTCCTTTCTCATGTATCGTCTTTGTTTCTTGAAACTGTTCTCACTGCATTCTTGGTTCACAAATGACTTTGTTCTCTTCATCAGAAGTCACAGAAAGCATTTATATCTGACTAGTTTAACCTTATCTTGATAAAGTGCCACTGTGCTCTTCACATCCATTTGTGTTTCCTGAGCAATTATGAGTCTCATAATTTTACAATTACATGTGTAGAGAAACAAATATATATGTATGTATGTGTATGATACATATATATTTGCTATCTATATGGTGTATATATATGTACACACACACACACACACACTTTGTGGGTACATTTGTCTGTGTCTTATATATCTCCAGTAGCCTAAGAAAAGTGATAAAAATGGTATTATTAACTTATATAAAGAGTGGTAAATCACCTTACCACGGCCATTTCGTAAATGAACGAGAAAAGTCAAAATCGTGATTAGGTGGCCGAAGCTCCCAGTACGTACATGAGTGCTCCATCCCCTGAGCCACGGCTGTGGACACTGCTCTGTGGGCCAACAGGACTTCACTAGACCTTATACATTCGTGTAGTTTTTGAATGTTCAGGAGCAATGCCAAAGATTCATGACATGTAATCAACTGTGTCGGTGCTTGGGAGGACATCAAAACCATGTGCTCTGAGGGGCTTGATGACTCAGCTAGAGAGGGTACCTTGTTGGCCACCTACCTGAGTATATGCTTGTTCACTGTCACAGAACCAGCTACTCTGACGAAGTGGAGCGTTTCGTTGTTTGGGGATTTACAAAGATCTGGGTAACATAAAGCTTTAAAATATCAAGGCTCTTTTCAAAGCAGTGCTGTACAAACAGGGTGTGGAAAACAAAAAACATCTAACAAAGATTAGTGATAGTTCTTAGATCTTTAGCTTTACGAATCCTAAAAGTCCCAGTATCATCACTGAGTAGAACAATGTTCTTCTTCTATCTCTTCTCTCCCCTCAGTTCCTATACTAAAGGCATCCATCTTGGTCCTGAGTACTTCAGATTTCTGGTTCAGTTCTTAACATCTGCCTACCAAACATCCAGTCGTGGGTTTATGACTTTGAAGATGTATGACTAAATACACCATGGGCAAGTGGTAGGACACAAGGGGACACAGAATTTTCTGGGAAATAGCCAATGATTGTGGTTCAGAGACCTAGCAGTTTAAAGTTAGAGCTGGAAATCTGGAAACTTCATTGACGGCATTCAGTAGGTGATAGTCTGCTTATACATTATTTATATAGGTAAACAAGTAAATGAACTGATTAACCAAAAGAAATATCTTTATTAAGTGAATCATGCTCTAAAATAAGGGCAAAGAAGGAAAGTGAGGTGTTGGTAGAGTAGTTTCTGAGTTCCTAAAGATTATGAATGTGGATATTTTAAATAAAGATAATAATAAACCTTTTCCAGTTTAGAACCTAATTCATTCATTCTTGCCACGATCACATGAAGTATTTCATAGACCTTGAATGGGGATTAGTCATCATATGTGCCCTTTATATAAGTATGCATAGTGATCTCTCTGTATATGTATACATACACACGCATAACTGTTTTCATCTCTCATATCTGCTTACTCACCTCCCTCTCCCTCCCCCCAACCCTTCTTCTCACACTCCCCTCCCTTCTCCTTCCTCTTTCCTCCTTCCTCACCTCCCCCCACCCCCAGCTCTTTCCACAGACACACACAAATGGGTGACAGTCCTCTGGTGACTTAGTCTAAGATCAAGCTTTTGGCAATAAGACACCCTGCCTCCTTTCTCACAGTGGAGAAGTGCACCCACGTCGCGGTGACACTGATGTTGGGGAGAGTTGGTTCAGGGAGAGGGTCACAGGACGCAGGCACAGAGGTCCTTGCCCCACAGTCTGTGGAGGGGCACAGCAGGAACTGGTCCTTTGTGTAAAGGTCCGTTTTATCAGAGCAATGAACCAAGGCCTTCAAAATGTCCTCAGATGACAGAGAGACTGGAAAACCTTCACTTAACAAATCCAGACAAATTTACAATAAAGACAATAATTACATGGTACTGGTGTTTACTAGGTGCTAGGTACAGGCTTGACACAGATTTCCACCCTGTGAATCACATGGTTATTCCCATTTTATGGATGAGGGAACTGAGGTCCAGCAGATAACGTGCTGGGCACACGTGCTGGTCACAGGGTTAGTAAGTGGCAGAGCAGGGATTTGAACCTGAATTTATCTTGTTGCTTTCTAGCTTCCACTAGTAAGTCCTGTCTCCTTTATTCGTTTCAAAGGAAATTTGCAGCAGAATATTATAGAAAAACCATCTTTTTTGGAGAAATTAAAATCTTTCCTAGAATGGATAATGATAGTCTTCAATTTGAAATATGAAGTCTTCACAGCTAGGAGCAGATGTGTTATATGACTGCTTCAGCTTCTGTTCACAGATGTCTGACATTACCCTTCAAATTCTTGACCTTCTTCCCACATTTCCATTTCTTCTTCCAGCTCCTCATACCTCCGAAGCTTCTTCTTTTTGACCTTGTCATTTGCGTTTGAAAACTTGGTTCGTACAACTTGCCTGAAAATCATATAGGGAACAATAATGCTTCTTACAGCTCTAGAAGACTTTGGGGAAGAAGGCTGACAGTATTGGGGGGGTTCAGTTTTGCATGCTTCCTTATTCTCTGTGCATTCAGCTCCTGCCTGGCGTAGTTTTAGTTGTGTATCATTCTGCTAAACATTTGCCAGGCATTACTGCAGTGATATTTTCTATACAAAACACCTTGTCATAATTCGAGATGAAAAACAGAGTATGCGTGAGAGATGAAAAATCAGATTTGATCAGCGAAGTGCTGACATCCTAATTGGAAGCAGTGAGAAGTAGCATACCATTGCCTCAGGCATGCTGAATCTGTTTGTCTATCCCCTTCCCGCCCCCAACTCACTGGGAAGCACATTTTAAGAATTCCGATGAATGCTTTCCAATTCTATTTTGGTGGGAAAGGCTGAGTTTGCAGGGAATTGGTAATAAAATATTGGCACTCTCTTAGCTCCTATCAGCTGAATGAATTGCAAACTGCTTTTAAGAGTTTATTTTACTGAGCATGGGTTACAAATATAGGGAGCGTCATTAAGTTCTGTCATTTTGAAAAAAACGTGTTTACATTATGGGGAGGCAGTTGAGATTTATAAATAGCAAGTCGTTGCATAAAGACTTCTTTTCTCTTTGCATAATGCAGTATAAACAGAGATATCAATGAGAGGTCCCTAAAGATGGGCCCTATTTTTTAAAAATACAACCCTTCCTTAGGTAATATTATAGCCATATTCATGAGATTCACTCCTAACTGCTACATAATGCTTCTGTGAAAAATTTCAGAGCCTCTTTCTGAGACTAAAATTGATATGAGAGACCCATTGCAGTGGTGTTAATGGGGGCAGAGTTCAACAAATTGAGCCTTTTGTACATATTTGCATTTCATGGGCTATTTCAAAACTAAAAAAAAAAAAAAAAAAAAAAGAGACTGGAATGCTTTTGAAAATAGGCATACTTAGCCTACTTCGGCCTCTTTAAATAAACAACTGCCCCAGACTGTGTGCTTTTGTTAAGCAACAAACAAGAAGTACAAAGCTTTCAAAGTGTTAATTTTTGAATAATCTCTGTCTCCTTTAACATTTCTTCTTAACTAACCCTTTTGTATTTTTGGCAAAATTATGTAATAGTTTTAATTGGGTGAGCCCTCATCTCAGGGTGGGAAAGATACACACGAAGAAGGCACGTGTATTTCAAAAGCCTCTTTTCAGACTGTTTCAGCGCTCTGCCAATGCTATCACGTTGTTCTGAAAGGTAGTTACTCCCACTTTTGGCAGTAATGGAAGGGGAATTTCACATAGGATGCAAAATTTTCCTGAGAATTCATCTGAGTAGAAAACCAGAGCCTCTTGTCTGTTTTTAACATGCAGATGGTCTGTTGGAATTTTCCAGCATTTTAGGGCAGTGTCCAATTTGTTGCCTTAGATACAAAGTTTCTAGAGTGGTATCATATCTCTTCGAGGTACCTACTAAAAGGAGTCCAGAATCTCTTGCCTAGATGCCACAGGAAGGTAACAGAGCTCCTGTACGTAAACATCTCTGTCCCTCCCACCCCACCCTTTCTGGTCTGTCTCCCTGTCTTACGTCCTCCCTCCTCAGCTCCCTTCTGCACACTTGCCTGTTCAGCTCTGAGATCCTAGACAACAACATTGTATTCCCCATAGAGTTTGTATAGAAGGGGCCCGCGGCCATTGGATGGTTTTTAAGTCTGTAATGTGTTTTAAAACCATACTTTATCTTGCAGCCAGAATCTATCCTAGAGGATTTTTTGATATCTAAGACTGATATCAGGTTCCAGAGTACTTTTAATGGGCATGATAATTCCAGCCCTTTTCACTTTCTGAGATTTGAATCACCACAAACTGGCAGCAAAGAGCTAAAAGTATCTGGAACCATGCTGAGCTAGTCGGTAAGAAAGCCACCGACTTACCTTCTCCAGAGAATGAATGATAATGTAGAATATGAATCTTCTCAGGTCTGAGAGAATATCTGCAGACCATTTTAGCCCAACTTCATTCGTCCCTCTTATTGAGGATGTTTCTCATGAGGTCAACTCTCCCATGGATGTCTCCCACATCTGACTCTCTTTCCCAATAGGAATTGAATTTTGTATTTATTTTTCTACCCTGTATCACCCAGCATGATATCCAGTTTATATTTAATAGTAGATTGGTGTAAAAAACAGGATATTAGCAAAACTGTAGGTGTAGGGTCCTCTTTCCTATGTATATGCAATAGTTGGCACAACAAATTTGCGTATTATGTGTAATTCACTAGTTTTCTGTAGAAATTATTTTCAAGAGTCATTTCTTTCTCAGAGTCCTCATAGATATTATCACTTGTAGTAGGAGGTATGAAGTTATTTTAAATAATTTTTTCTAAAGACCTCACTGAAGAATGTTGTCTAATTTTTACAGCTTTTCTAACAGTTATTGCGAGTCACCAATTTAATATGAATCTATTTTTATCCCTGACACTCAGTTCATCCTACATGGTTTTCCAAGATGAACCTATAGCTTTCAAAACCAAGTTTATCAGGTAGATTTTCTTCAAAATTTCATCCAAAGTGAGAAGCACTGAGACCTGCTATTATCTTTGTAGTACCAACATTAATACGTTAGGGCAAAATTGAGTTTTCCCAAAGGGTAGGATAGACCACTTTGTTTATGATTTGCAAAATGTCATAGTCAATTTGTGTGATATCCATAGTATAACCAATGTGTATGTAGTGTGGTGATAACTATAAGTCTGTCTGATTGTATTTATGTACAATGAAAGAGTCCTCTAGAGAGTGTTTTCTTAATTGCTGCATTTTAAACACCACTAGCTGTTTAAATTTCAACTTGATACTGTTTTTCTTCTAAATATAGCCTGCCAAATTTGTTTAAACAGTGCATAAGAATCAGGCAGGTGGGTCTCCATTGCATGAATTGTTCTGTGACTCTGTACAAATTATTTAATTCCACAGGATCTCTGAATCCTTGTCAGCAAAGCGGAGGTGGGGTGGGGAAAATGGTACTCCCCTCATAGAGTTGTGGGGAGTACTATGTGAGATCTGTTTCCTTCCCTCAACACCGAGGCTCACTCTGAGCTAGAGAAACACGGCTCATGGCTGTGCCCTCATGGATCGTACATCTCCAGTGGAGTCAGTCAGTCAGTCAGTAGGTTAAACATAAATCAGCAACATAACTGCACATATGACCAGTGCTATGAAGAAAATAAACAGGGGCAAGGGTAGGTGAAACTGGCTCTGGAAGGACTTGAGTGGGTTATGTCCGCTGCTCTGTCTGGAAGAGCATAGACAATAAATGGTCATGTTTCTTTTCCCCTCATCATTCAGAGTTAATTTTCCTAACTTGTATTTAATATATTCATAATTTGTAACACAAAAATATGGGTACATAGTTTTTATTTTGTGAGAAATATTTTCGTTTTTAGAAATTGAAGATTTCAAAGCACATATTTATTGCTTCAGAGTTAATAGAGTGAGTAGGTTCATTCTCATTTCTTCACACAATCAAACGATAGTCCTGATTATTGTTTGAATATTTTTCTTCTCTGCCATTTTGGTATTTAATAACTTTCATGGAGGACATTTGTGTGCTACCATACCTTGCTAACCCACTTGAATAGTTTAGTGCAACTGTTTTGTCTTAGATTGGTAGGTACCATACAACCAGATGAACAATCATTACTCTTGAGTTTGTTTAATGAGTGCCATCTTTTTATAGTCTTATGATTTCGGCCATCTGCACTATGGAGTATCTTCCTGAAATTCAAAGAGACCTCAGCAAAAATGTTTGATGAATGGAATATCCTTGCTTATGTTGTAGATTTCTTGAGCAGGCATTTAAGTTACGTCCACTTACTTTGCCTTAACTCTCTGAACTTACCTTCCCTGAGCAAAGCCTTCATCCCAATCAGGTTGGTCTAGCCAGCGTTTGTTGAATTGCCTAAATATGTGCCCCTATGGTATGGTTTTACTCACTGCCATTTTACCTATTAGAACCACCCGGCCTGGGGGATCCCTGGGAGGCCAGCTGTGTTATAGACGGCATAAGCCTCAGACATGGAATCAGATCTGTATTTGAGACTTAAACTTTATTCGCTACTTTTGTGACCCTGGACAAGTTGTCGAACCTTTGTGAGCCTTAACTTCCCCACTGGCCTCATGTAGTTAAGACCAGTTACTCATATGGTCAAAGTGAGGTTGACTGAAAATGCATGTGACAGTGCTTCACTCCCAGGCAGTTTTCCTCAACACATTGTCAACCTTGGCGTCACAGGACACTTCATGGTGTCATTTATCTATTTTCTGAAATATACTCTGTGTTGTGCCTTATGGTCTGCCCACTCTACATTTTGTTTTGTTTTGGTAGGTCATGAGATAAGAGAGGTAGAGTACAATTTTCGGAAAGAAAGTTTGGGGATTACCTGTTTGTTTTAAAGAACCATCTGTTCATTTGTGTGAGCAGAATGCTTTATTTATGAAAACGGAGATGTAAGAAATGGTCTGGGATGAGTTAACAAAGGTTTTTACGTAGTGGACCAATAGAAATATGCTAAAGGAAAACACATGGGGGTATAGTATGTTTTTAAATATATCATTGGGAGGAGAAATGACAAAAAGTATATCCCCAGTAAGTAGTGACCTGGCAAAATTATACAAAGAGAAAATATGCCCATGTAATATTATGTGATGTACTCTTAAAAATGGATGATCTAATCTGAAAGTTTACCCAATTTAGAAAATCTAGGAGATAAGAACATGGGCATTCTGAGAGCTGCTTATTCTCAAATGATTGATAATATGTTTCATACGTAAATAGTTTGTAAATTTTACTTGAATTTATTAAAAATATTTCTTGGTCCTTTCATGGCACTCTGTTTAATTTTTTCCTGAAATAGCTGCCTTGACTAATACGTTGTAAATCTTTTCCTTCTATGTGTTACAGTCTTCAATAATTTCACCAACTCAACTCATGTACGGAGGGGGACCTGCGCTTTTGCCCCCTATAAGCCAGTATATATTGTAGCAAAACCTTGGTAGTTTGTAATATAGAATACTGGTTTTAGAAGGAATTATTTTTTGTTTGTATAATCAGTCCACGTGATTATTAGCCAATTTTCTTCTCTTCCAGATGAATATGGAAAACAAACTCCCTTACTAAATGGTTCTTTTTATACCACTGTTTATTTAAAAAAATCAAAAAGCAGTTATCATCATTATAGTACAAGAGAAATTTATTGTAAATCAGGAACCACACCTTTATAAATGAAATTTGAAATTATTTTTAGTTATAGGTAAGTGCTAACCATGAAACAAAAGCATAATTTCAGAAATAGTTGCACATGGAGACATAAACCTATTTTGGATAATTTGGAACTTAATCACATAATTATGATTCACCATAATAGTTTTGGAAAAATTGTTGAGAAGGTAAGCAGATATACTGATTTTTTTTATGTTAGTGCATTTTCTACACCAATATAGCACAATTCCTTTTAATGAAAATTTCATGATATTGTAGGATCTCTTAGGTGGGTAATTGTTATTTTCAAATATTGTAGAGGAATATGTCACATTCAAAAAACATATTAAAATTATCAGTATCAACTACTAGTAGAATATAGTGAGGCAGACATGAACTTTGTTTTTTATTATATTTTTTTGTGTGTGAAATCAGGAAACGTAAAGTTATTCTAACAAGAAATACTGCAACAGGGAAAAAAACATTTTTAGTTTCATTTTATTGGTACATCCCTTGATCCATGCTTCAGAATTTTTGCTAAGCTATCTATCATTTTGACACTTCTAATTAACATTTTCCAATCTGAGTATTCCGGATTACAGTTACCATTTATTCTTTTCTCATGTGAATATAGTGTGGATTCCAGGTTTTATTTTGATATGAAGGAAAGAATGAAACATAGAATAACACATTGATGATTGAATCAGAAATTTGCTAGTAAGTTGCAAGAAATTGGAAAACACTAAAGCTTAATTTGGCAGTTAATTAGTACATTTTCAAAACATAACTAGGTTTTGAAAAAGCACGGTTCTGAGGTCTGTTTGGAATTTAGCTATAAAGTTAATGTACATTATATGTATATATATATTATATGTCTATTAAATGTGTATTATGTAATGTATATTCTGCTTTCTTAGACTCCTTTATTTATTTACCCAGTCAGTGAGTTAACACCTGTTATGAGCCTAACACCATTATAGGTGTTCTCGTTTTGGGAATGCAACTAGAAAATAAACATCATAGTTCTTACCTTTGTTGAACCTGGTCAAATGAAGGAAACAGGCAACTGATAAACCATGGTGATCAAGTGTAGTGAATGCTCTGGAACCAGCTAGAAAAGCATTAAACAAAGACTTGAAATTTAAAGAAAACTTCCTGGGGTAGGTCATGTTTACTTGAAAACTCTGACTAGAAGTTAGCCAGCACCCCCCACCCCCCAAAAAAGAGGGTGGGGTATCTTAATAGGTGGATCTACAAGGACAAAGTGATGTCTTGTGCAAAGGATTGAATGTACTTCAGTCTCTTATGGTTGGGGGGGGGAGGGAGGGAGAGGAAGAGGGAGAGGGAGAGGGAGAATATATGCATGTGTGCCTGTGTGTATCAGAATAAGAGTTGGGTAAGGGATTGTGAAAAAGATGGGTCAGGGATGATTATCTGGAGAGTGGTCAGGTCTGTGTTAGCTCTTGCCTGGACTATTAAAATAATCACCTAACTGGCCTCCCCCCTCAGGCTCTCTGCCACTGAAACCTCTTGTGCTTCTCCTATCTGATGACTTCAGGAAGTACAGCTTTGCTATTGTTGTCCCATGCTCTCCCAGGGCTACCAAAGGGAGTAGACAATCTTCAACTCAGTTTTTAAAACTAGAGACTAAGTTAGACTCAGCCTGCTTTTCAAATGTATTTCCCACTGCTCTTACTACAGATCTATTACTTGTCACTGATTTCTCAAATTAGGCTGTTTCCCCTACCTGGATATCTTTTCTAATTCCTCATATATAATAAATACCATGTCTTCTTCAAAGCTATTATTATTTGATTCTTCCAAATGTAAACATTCTTTTTCCTTCAAAGTATAAGAATTCTTTATCTGAATGCCCCTTGTGACACGTTTGCCTTCTAGCCTTATGTTTTAGTCATGTGCATACTTTATTTCCCGTCGTAGAATATGTGTCTGATTCATTTTGGGTCTCCACTGCCCCATAGCGCTGAGCACATGACAGTTCTCACCAAGTAGTTGGTGAATAAATGTATAAATGAATTATTCTAGACAAAAATGAGATTTAGTGTAAAGCATATTCAAGGCAAGAACACTTCTACCTTTATTTTATTTTACTTTACTTTTTTGCCTCATCCATTCATTTCCTATCTTCTAGCTTACTTTTTAGGTTAGATTAGGGGACAGTGAATCAGTTGTTCTCTTCTGCTTTCTCTTTCACCTGTGTGTACATGCGCACACACGCTGTATTTCTGACCTACATATAAATCTAGCTCTTCTAGAACACATTCATACTCATTTCAAGAAACACAAGAGAAATTTCCTATTTTATTTTTGATGAGTTCTTATGGGAGTACCATGTATCATTAATTTTCAATTTCTATCCCTGGGTTGTATGAAATCATTGGTTATATCTGAAAATAAACAGCAACAACCAGTTAAATTGCCCTCAGTCCCTAGATTGTTTAGCCCACCGTTAGCCTGCCCACCCATTGGTGGGATGCAAGCTGACCCTGACATGTCTACTACTTCCCACCATCACCACTTAACATTGGTGGGGCCTTACATGGGATAGTAAACCTCTGGAAGCCCGTGTTTCCTCATTTCTAATAGGAGATTAATAAGAATCACTTTTTGGGATTTCTCTGAGGATAAATGATAGCTATTGTTGTGAGTGTTAATGGTAGACATTGTAACTACATCTGAATAGGACACTGAGGAGGTCACCATTAGAGAAAGGATTCTGCCCATTGTTATGGTCCTCTGAAGAAAATGACAAGAATCCTGTGGAGAACTCTTATCTTTTTACTAAAAAATTTATAATATACCGTTTTACCTTTCTGCAGCTATGAAAGTTTTAACTTGAGCATAAGCAAGTTATAATGGAGTTGAAAAAGCAATACTGCCAAGTTAGCATAGGAACCTCCTAAGACCTAACCCTCAAGGATGAAAGTGAAGCTAAATTGTATAAGATCTGTTATTACGGATCTAAAATGCTGTCAATGGCATTGGCACACTCTTCCTTTAGTGTACCACCTATGATGAGTGTGGAAAAGAAAGGCTACATAAGGGGTATCGGGTACATTGGTGACATGGATCTCTGGACCCTCTTTTTCCCATAAGATCTTGTGTTTCTAATGAACAAGGTGTTTACAAACAAGTTTTTGGCCAGAGGAGTTGCTGGTCTCAAGGCTTCATTCTGGGATAATGTGCCTATGGGAACAAAAGGCAGTAGCTCTTTTTGTGTAACCTCTTGCCCGTGAGTGCACTTTCTCCCATGGTTTAAGAAAGGAGCTGTGAAGAAAATGGATGGTTTAGAAATAGAAATAGCAGTTAACTGACATATGACATTAGCAGTTGCCTTGAAGTCATTGGCAAACACACTGGGTTTAAAAGAACTGTAGAGAAGTTATTGTGATTGATGTGTGATTGTGATTGATGTGTAAATGAGAATATGCATTGGTATATGAGTATGTAGACTAACCAATGGTCCTCAGAGCGGCAGTCATTAGAATTGCCTGAGAGCTTGCCTGGGACCCAGCCAAGATCAATTAAATCAGAATTTCTGGGGTTGGAGGCTGGGTACAGGAATTATTTATTTATAATGTACAGCCGTGATTGAGGACCAATGGCTTAGACATTACAGTGTTGTCTCAGTGATGTGATAGCTGGGACACCGGAAGTGTCCTCCTGTCTCCTAAATTGCTTATTCATTGTACAAACATTTAGTGAAAATACTTAGGTTGCTAAATTAGATTTAGTCCTGTCTTTAACAAGTTCTTAATCTAGAGGGGTAGACAGACTTGTAGAAATTACCTGTAATACAATTTGACAGGTGCTAAACTCACTACTGTGAGTTTATTCCTCCTGACGAGAAAGACAAGAGGAGGAAGGAAAGTGAAGGAGAAAATGTCCACAGAAAGTGACATTTGAAAAGGAACCTCTTGTAATCCAGTTTAACCTCTGAAAATGATTCCCTTTTATTATCAACCCCCTTTTAAAATACAGATGCTCAGTTTTCTAATTCTTCCTTTGGGCACTAGAAAAGCTTTCTCACAGCCCCCAGGAGTTGTGTTGCTTGGATACGGTATCACAAAGGAGGGCACTGTTTGGGGTAGGACGTTGAGTAGCTGTGTGAGGTCACAGAGCTGGTGAATGAGAGAAGTACAGTGAATCCAGGTCTCCCTGGCTCCTGGACAGGTTGTTTTTTTTTTGTTTTTGTTTTTTTTCCCCATTGTACTGTACATTTGCCAGCTTCAGCCACTAGAGAGGCTTAGCATGGGTTAGTGCATTGAAAGCGATTCTAACTTGATGGTGAGCTGAAGAACTCTGACACGGGGAGGTTGAAGGAAGAGGAGCAAGGAAGCTTTCGAGCACATCTGGAGAAGTGGGCCAGAGTGACCGGAAGCAGGGCTTGCAAGGTTCCAGGGGTGGGAGAAACGTGCTAAGAAGATGAGTGGGGCGCAGTAATTTCCATTTACTGAGTACCAGACCATAATCGAGGCCCTGAGTTCATGCCTTCATTTAATACTCACATCATCCCTAGGGTGGTTTGCTTCCATTTTATAGAAGAGGAAGGTGGAGTTCAGTGAGGTTGATTGATTAACCTAAAGTCTCACTGCAAATAAATATCAGAGTTGGCATTTGAACAACTTTCTGATTCCAGTTCATGTGACCGTTCAGCTGGGGCTATAATGCTTTTTCATGTCAAATCCTGGGCGGTTCTCGTCTGTCGATCTCTGTGGCTTGTGTATATGAGAAGCTTACAAGCTACAGACACATGTAAATCCAACAAGTGACGATAGTTCTTACTTGGGTGGAAGCAGCGTACTAAGTTGTGGTTGGATAACAGTAGTAAGAAGTTACCTGGAGAAGGAGCAAATGAGGGGAGACAGACTAGGGGAGAAGGAAAATATAATTGAATGAAGACAATATGGGATGCAGTGTAGGTACGTCCTGAGAAGGTTCTGGAGAAGATGCAGAAGGAATGTTTGAGAAGTACTTTCTTGGATAGAATATCGTATACTCTGAAATATAGTCAGGGCTCATTCACTGGGCAGGCAGTTAGTTAGTGGGCATTTAGGCCTGGCCTAGGCTGTGGTCCTGGATTGAGGCTTGAGCCCCTTCTGGAGGCCATCACCAGGGAAGAAGATATGTACACAGTGCACAGTAAAGCCGAGTGACCCTGTTAGGAGAGAAGCATGGACAAAGTCCCAAGGAAGGGAAAACAGCCATTTCTCCTAACAGCCACCTGCTTGAGCCAGGGGTAGAGAGTGTAAATTTCATAGATATGTTGCTTTACGCAGTGCACCCAAACTGGGTGTTTAGCAGATCTGGGCTTTCAGCCTAAATATTGTTGATATGATAGCAAGAGAAAAACATCATGTGACAGCCGTCTGTGCTTTTTCCCTCTTACGTTCCCCGTTCTGGCTTATTAAGAAACAGTGTTGCCATGGCTGACGTCCCTGAGAGGCCCAACATCGCCATATTTTTCATCTTAAATAAGCACCAAGAATGCTTTCTGCAGCTCTGACTGCTGTTTAGAACAAACAAAACACCTTGTGATGATTAAGCTTTTTCAAGTGCCCAGGCTTCAGGGATGACTTCAATACCTTTCTGCCTTAGAAACTCATCTTATAGATGTTTTATAAGAGTTCCATAACTTATAGGCATCTGTTTCTTTGTTTGTTTATTGTTAATATGGATCCTTTCCCACAAAGCTATTCAAGCTATTAGAAACATGAATTCTTGCTAAAAATTCTGAGACTTCCCTCAGTTATTCCCAGGGACAATTTTTAAGTAACTTTTGTTGAATATTCTTTCGATATTTAGAGACCAGCCTTAGAAAGCCAGTGGAAGTCTCTGGGGGTGGGAGTGGGGTGCAGAGGAGGAGACAGGCTCAGATAACCTGTATTATGATACTGTGTTTTTACTTCAGGAGATTTTTTTTTCACCCTTAGTGTCTATGCTGCTGCAGTCAGCATCCAATAGAGACGTGTTCTGGACTCATGAGCCAATTGTCTTTCTTCTCACTGCAGCCTGAAGTCTGAGAGAGAGCTGATGGCTATGCACAATTTTAGCAAATTGTCATGGGGCTGATGGGGGGCAGGGCGCGGGCGGCAGTGGAGGGGAGTGCTTTCCCCACAGGAACAGAGCCAATGTCATTGAGCACATTTTGTTCAAGTACAAAGTTGATCTGTCTGAAGGAGACAGTGGTCAGCAGTGGTGAGAGCCGTTGTCACCTCACCTTTTCTTCGTGCTCTGTCATTGTTGTTTGTGTGAAGCAGTAGCACTTTAGCACTTAATGGCTGGACGAGAGGCAGAATTTGTGAGGTTAGAAAGTAACAACCTTTGTTTACAGTTAGGGAACCGAGGTTTACAAAGGAATCCGAAGGAAAAATTAGGGAACAGAATTGATATTTGGCAAAGGCAGTGATGTTTCTAAAAGATTGGCGAGCAGTATACCGCATAATGCAATACTTTCTGCATATAACTGACAGAAAAAATTTTAGATATCTCTTACATTTTAAGAGACTGTTAAATTATTAAAACACTAATCATATGCACAGTATAGACGGTCCCATCTAGTAGAATTTGATGGAAGATTTACAATGGAAATACTGATTATGGGACTTTGAGAACATTGTATAATATAATACTTTAAAGTTCATCACAACTAATAATGTGTTAATTATTTTAGATATGTAAAAACGGGTTTGTTTTCCTATATTTGTAGGCAGATATAGGATCTAGCAGGTACAAATATATCAAATGCTTCTTATAAATACAAGGTAATGATGTTTTTATTCCCCAGCTGACTTCAACAAAATGTTTCACCCCTTTGATTTTCTTTAGTTTCTTTTATATTGCTGAATAAAATACTTGCCCCTTACAACCTACCTTCCACTCGATATTACTGTCTAACTTTGTATTTTTCATTTTATACATTTTTCTATATAAAATCACTATATATGTATGTGTATATATATATATATATATATATATATATATATATATATACACACACTATATACAGAGGGTGCCAAAAAATGTATACACATTTTAAGAAAGGAAAACTATTAAAAATGTAATACTCAATATATACTGATAACAAAAGATGAATACAAGTAACGTTTGACTTCTGCAATTACAAGAGGGGCTCAAAGTGGTGACCATCAGCATCCAGACACTTCTGATTTTGGTGAACTACTGCTTGAGCAACAATGACCAAAGTGTCCACTTGAATACATTTTTTTGGCACCCCTGGTATATACTAGATATACTACATGTGTGTGTGTATGTGTGTGTGTGTATGTGTATATAGATTATATACATATATACAATACATATTTTTGTGATATATCCAAATCACAGAGTCCAGGTCATTAGTATCCACAGATAAATCCAAGAAACCTCTTACCTCACCGAGTCGCTTGTTGAAATGGATCATGTCAAAGCAAACTTTTAACTTGTTTGATGTTCAAATTATTTTCTTGTCAGAAAAGATCAGTTGATCCTATAATACTGATCCTACTGAGGGCAAAATAAAAGAATGAAAGATAAACTGAAATTCATAAGTGAATCTAATTTTTTCCCATTATACTTTGAAAATGCTATAGTGTGGATTAGTCGTCTCCAAAATCAGTTGCTTATATTGTGAAACGTCTTTGAAGACCTCAAAGGGGTTTGAAGCATCCATTTCATTCGGACCCACCCTGGTTTTAGTGTGAGAAATGATTAGGAAAACGCACCCTTAAAGAAGATCAAGTGGTCATCAGTGGGAATGCATACCTCTAGTTTATGGTGAACTCTGCAGTTAACCCGACTTGGTGCAGTTATGTGTCCTTGGGCAAGGACCCCTCCCGCACACTTTGGAGGGGTTTTCAAAGGTGGAGAGCTTTTCCTTTGTCAATGCATTAAGAGCTGGAATAGATTTGTAAAGAACTGCTTACACAAGTCTTCCAAGAGATTGTGAAGGAAAACATTGTATGCATTTGACTTAAGTTTACCTCTTTTTTTACCCTCAGGAAAGTCCTAGAAATAAAATAGACAGTCATGCGGTACCGCACCTAATAATGGTACGATGATGAACTGGGTACGATTTGTAAAACATTTTGTGTTTCTCAATTGAAAGGCATGCGCCACAAATAGAGCACTACGTTTTATTATGTAAATGTTAGGGTGTTTAATTATTAGCCAAGATTGAAAAGCATTTGATTTTGGGTGCCATAAAACTTCAGAAATGTTTCTGCTGCAAACAGTTTAGAGGTCTGACAGTTGCTGTACCAAAAAAATAATGAAGCAATTGAAAAAATAATAGAAACATAGTAGTGATCTGGCATTTCCAATTTTATGATGCTATAAAAACACAGCCAACAAATGTTGGACTGTTTAATGATGCTGGCACCTACCAAATGTCACTGGGCTTTCACAAGGTCATGGAGACTCTGGCTTGGCTCAGGGATGCAGGCCAGACCCGTCTTCGGAGCTTAGAAGACTATGGAATGCGGGCAGAAATAGGTGCCAGTTAAACCCTTCATAGCACTTCACAGGTGGCTACACCTTTGTGGAATTCTTTGGGATAGAGAAGGCCACGGGCATAAGGAAAAAGGGAGACTGTCTCTTCTTACAGCATCTCAGCACCAGCAGCTCTAAATATAAGATTCTTGTGGGCCCTCTCTGGGGAGGCTAAGATTTCTTCAGATGACTATCAGCTAAAATCGTGTGCTGATATAACGCTTACTGTCACAGTTGTATGTATATCTGATTTGTCACAGACAAAAGCTGCTGGAGTGGGATTTTTGTAACCAGCATGTGTATGTGATTTGTTGCCTTTTTCTCTTTTTCCAACCTCCTGAGCAGCGGCTAACCCGACTCTCATGCCTTACATAATACTTATCTAGATGTGTAGAGTTTCAGTTATGCCATTTTCAAGATGATTAATGGGAGTTGTGTAATGAAAGTTCCTAAATTCTCTGGGGGAAAAGTCATAGGATCCTTATGTTTGAGTTGGAGTGCGTTGATCTTGCATCAGTATTGAGTTTATTTGGGGGCATTGTAAATGTCATGATTGGTTTTAAGGTCCAAGTATCTTCATCATCAAACTTACCCATGGGATACTGAAGAGGGCTTTTTAAATAGCTAGAAAAGTCTAACGTAAGTAGGCTTTCTAGAGATTAGATTAGATTTTGATGACAAAACATTTAATGCCTATGAAACAATCCGTTGCGTTCTTTTAACATTCTTTCAGGCCATGGTAAAAATCACAAATTTAAACGCAGTAGGTTGTGTGTGTGTATGTATATGTGTGTTTGTAGTTTTCTTGCTTTCTTTTTTTATTGGCACAAAGTAATAGTTATGCCACAGTGTATATGTGAATACGAACATTTTCTGAGATCAGGAAAGGAAAAAAAAATCTAAATTTCCCTTATATTCTGTTTTATTTGAAAACATTTTGTATCTTTGGTAAAGTAATTGAAAGAAATTGGGACTGTTTTAATGAAAACACATTCATAAATTTCTGCTGCTTTTTTCTCTCAGGGGTAGTAGAAAATTCTCCCAGATCTTGTGTTGAACTGAGTGAGGCGCAGGTATTTGATGTTATGTTGACTGAACAAATAGCGTTTACACCTTGAAAGTTAAGCTTTAAATATTGATTCATGTTGCTATATTTACTTCATGTTAAGTTTAGAAGAATAGAGATTATTTGCTGGCAAGATAAAAGGAAGACTGACTCTTTTCTTGTTCTGTGGGGATGCTAAACATTTGTTCCTGGTGTCACCTAAAAAGGTGACAGCTCGACTTTTCTACTACTGAAAAGTCCAATGAGGAAATTAGAACAGAAGTTGTGTTTGGTTTAAAGAAGATTTAAATATTAATTTAAAGATGACTTTCTTGTCCTTTGAAAAGATATAACTCTAAAATAAGGGTGCCATGATATTAAAAATAGGAAATTATTCAAGGAAAATAATCCCATTTACTTATTTGGGTTAAAAGGTCATTTTTTTTGAGAATGAAAAATGAATAGAAAAATTAATATGTCAATACTATATAGTATACCATACTATTTAAATATAGTAAATATATAGTATTGACTTGTAAACAGTATATATACTATGTTTATTTGTGATACTGTATAGCATACTATGTGTAAAACAATGAAACAAACAAACAGTAATATCAAATCAGTGAAATCTCCATGGAGACTTCCTAAGCAGGGGTCAGGTGGGGTGAATGAAATACCTGTTTTGACTACTTTAGGAATTTCTACCAAATGATAGTTCAGTGTCCCTTTAGGTTTTATTCTATAGCTTTCTAAAAGTTCTTATGTGTTTTTCCAAGTAAAAACTGAAATGTAAATTTTAGGTCATATCTTCTAGTTTTCTTAAAATTGCAACTAAAACAATCTAAGTTTGCAGTACACATACCGCTCTTAGAAATAGGTACATAATTGAGTTGAATATATATGTGTTCATATGTATAGTTACACACATACACATGTATATATTTGCAAATGACTGAAAACAACATTATTCAGTGGATCCACCAGAATTCTAGTTGGTGGTCATAAATCCTTAATTATTTTTCTGAGTTCTCTGGCTGCTTAATTTATCTTTACCAGTAACTTCTTTTTCAAAGGAAGGGGTATATTTCTAACTTTGTTATCCTGAAAAGACTTCCTATAGGGAAGTAAAGCCAAGGAAGAGTTGCTTTCCCTTAAAAAACAAAAAAAAAAAGTCAGCATCTCTAGTATTCTAGCTTCCAGAACAATGAGAAAATTAATTTCTGTTGTTTAAACCACCCAGTTTATGATATTTTGTTATGGCAGCCCAAACAGACTAATACAGCCCCCATTAAATTCTGTTAGGTATAAAGCAGTGGTTGCCTCTTCACTGAAGATGATTTTACCTCACTGTCACCCCCAGGGATATTTGGCAACATCTAGAAACAATTTGAATTGTCTTAACTGCAGGAGTGCTGCAAGCATCTAGTAGGCCAGGCTTTGCTTGCTGCCAAACATCATACAAGGCAAGGAACAGCCCATGACAAAGGCTTAATCTGTTCCAAAATGTCAATGAGAAACCTTGAACTTCTTTTTAGGACGTGTGTGTTCTTGTAAACTAACATGAGTCCTTTATGGGAACAAGTGGATTGTAAGAAAATATACGTTTAAAATCTGCAATAGTCTATTAGGTGCAGTTAATTTATTTTCGATATTTGCAAAGCCAATAAACTATAATTCCTAGAGTTAATCAAATTCTATTTACCTAAATGAAAACAAGAGTATGTATGTGTGCATGTTTGTGTATGTATAAAGTATTTTTGTTCTTAAAGTTAATCACATTTAAAACTGCCATCAATTTCCTACCACTAAATACTTGTAATTCTAAAATAAATATTATATATGTAAATTTATTCACCCGTGCATTAGAATTAATGCAAGAATTGATTAAAACGCATGGCGGAACCATAGAAACATTTTTGGAAATGCCTGAGACAATATTTCTTGACTGCCAATGTTTTTTGCTTTTTTTTTTTTTTCTTATTGGCAAAATTTTTCTGAGATATTTGTATCATCTTAGCTGGGGAAAAAAAATAAAAAAGAAGAAAAAGCAGTAATAATTTTTAGTAGGAAGATACCAAATTCCTTTGCCAGAATCTCTGGCCAATATCTGAGCAATAAATATCTCCAGAAAGTGCTTCTAAAACACTTGCATATCTGAGCTGTCCCCAAGAAAATACTGGTTTTGTTTTAACAATTGAAATAAATGGTTGCAGTTTGAACACTCTTACCAGAAAACCACTGTTTCCAGTGAAAGTTGAAAAAGACTTGTGAGTATAAGATGGTACCCCTGTAATACTTTCATTGCCCTTTTATTTCCAGAATCTACCCAAATATGACTCAGTAATCATAAACCTGTCACATAGTTCCCATTTGGCAGCCTAATAAGTTGTCTTTTTACATTTCGACCTCATAAATCACAATATTTCTTTTATTTTAGGTGGAGAAAGTATAATTAAGAATGAAACTTATTTTTCCAGTTTTAAAATGGAATTTTAATTTTTTTGTTTTATTAAGTTTGGCCAACTTCTAAGTAAGATGTTTTATTTTTGATTGTTAACTAGTTCTTAAATAAATGTTAAAAATAGTTAAGAAATAGTTCTTTTCATATCTCTAAATTGGCGTTGCTAGTTTCACTCAGTTTTATGTTTATTCTACAATTTGTATCTCACTTTATAGATCACATACACATAATTTTTAGATATGTACTATGTATACTCGTATGCTCATCCATAATTATTTAAAAGTGTACTTTATCAAAGTACACAAAGAATTAACAAGGCACTTATTTTGAAGCTCAAACAATTAATCTAAACATATTTCTTCCTTTGTTATAATCACAAGCTTTGCATCAATTTCAAAGGGTAATGAAAAAATCCTTAAATTCACCATTGGACCGTTTGTAATTTCAGATGTGCGGGACTTGATAAATTGATCCCTCGAATGACCATTATTGGTCATATACAGGCTTTTAAGACTACAAGGAGAAATTTTTGACTTTTTTCGACAGGTTACTTTTAATTTATAAATGTAGAAAATTATTACAGAAAAATGGACTCCGTCTTGAACAATAATATTAAACTTCCTCCATGCCCTTAAAATACACAATATATGCATACAATGATGTCTTTGAACTCTGTGTTGAGTTAACCTATGAAAAGCCGCCTTGGATAGAGTCTAATGTATTTATGGTATAGGCTCTGTCGAGTGGCCTGCTAGTCAGCTGGACAGCTCACTGAAAATAAGATTCAGTGCAGTCAACGAAAGCAAACTGCAGAAACCTAACATTGCAAGTAATGTATTAGAGTGGCATTAGTCCTTAGTACCTAGATGTGGCAAGTACAGGATGATGGTTAAGGGCCACGCTTATATTACTGATTATTGATATGCATTGTTTCTGTGTTTTGCTGTTTGTATTATTTTTAGCACTTTTCACAGATATGATGCTCAATTAAGCAACAGCTGCTTGTTGTTAGCTTGAGAACTTAAGGAAAGAGAGAAAAACATCATTTATTGATAGCCTATTATACCAGGAGTCACGTATGAGGTTGGCCCACTGTCTTGCTCAATCTTCAAACATCACCAATGAGATCAGTGGTATTGTGACAATTCCACAGAAAAGGTTTGGCCACTCAGAGAATTTAACTAACTTCTACAGGGTCACTCAGCAAGTAAGTTAACAAAGCTGCTATTTGAATCAAGCTGTGTTTGATAAAATCTACAATTATATGGCATTAGCAGGAACTACAGGTAGGAATCAAAACTAAATAAAAACTTCTTTATATTTATATTTTTGCACTGATCCTAGCAGCGCATTTTAATGTATTTAAGGTGAAATTTCTGGATGATTTAGAGGAGTAGCTCCTGTACAAACATCTGCATGTGTGACCACTAGATACTGATTGAATTTATACTTTTAGATTTTTAGAATGGATTATCACTATATAGATTTTTGGGTTGCCAGTCTCTACACAGATCTTTCCTCCCTAGTAAAACTTGCCACCCTGTTACCTTTTCTCCTTTTTATCATGCTAAGCTTTAGCCTGTGTTCAAATTACTGGTCTCTGAATAAACACACTGTTAGGTTAGCATAACTCAGAATCAAAAGTTTGGTATTAGATTTAGTTTTGATTTTCTGTTATCTTTATTGTCTCCAGAATAGAGGTAGAGTAGAATTCATCTTTAATCATTCAGTAAGAAGTGTTCACTCATTCATTCTGCAAATGCTTATTGAAGTATGGTGCTGGGAGCTCAGAGACAGAGGAACCTGGAGAGGGGGCAGTGTCATATTTACCTTAGCTCGCAACGGAAGGTATGCTGCTTGTGGTTTTCTCTGGGGCTTTAGGCAGTCCTCTAGAAGAGGATGTTTAGTCTAACTTATTCTTGACCTTTTATTTGTCAAACCACAATTATTCGGCAACACAGTCAGCATTAAATAAGTTTTGAACTTCCTACAATGCTGTTTGTCTAATATCAGTTACAGAGACTATTATTTTTTCCACACGTGTCAATGAAAAATTCACGTGGCTTTACAGAATTGTATTCTGCTATATCAGAATAACCTGGGCCCCCAAAACCGTTGCCATAGATTCTCTGTGGAAGAGGCTTTTTATTGTAGGCTGCATACTTTTTCAAACACATCCGCAGTTGATTCTTAGAAGCATAGCTCTTTGAATGTGAGGCTCCAGTGCAATCCAATCAAGCGGGCATCGAAGGGTTGCATATGTAGGAAATGTAGTAGAATGGCATTGTTCCTGAGTAGATGTAGCAAATACAAAATGACAACCAAAGATCTGAGCTGTTAAAAGTTTTGAGATGCGCTGACACAGGCTGAATGGTGGGCGCATAGGATTTCTCTCCTTCATTATTTCATTCTGGACTGTGTTCGTAGGTAGGTCGGAAAGGGGCTTTGTGTTAACAGAGGCACGAGAATGAAGTCCTGAGGGAGACAGATTTTTTTGTTGGCAAGGCCTGGTTCAAGGCCCAGGGCTACCTCTGTGCTATTTATGGAACTACAGAAACTGAGCTGAGAACTGACAGTAACTGGATCCTCAGGGTGGATATAACTCTGCTTAGCTGCACTTAAATTAGTCCAATCTTAGTAAGAAATACGATGTGAAGATATTAAGCAGCAGATTTTCTCTTGGAGCCAAGTTGTTCTTTGTATGGAAAAAGGAGGTTTTTCTTTAGGTTATGTCAAGTGAATGTCCCTGATATCAGAGACAATCAGCTCATGGGTCATCCGTGAGCTTATTTATGTTGGCCAGTTGTTCTGTGTGGTTTATCTTATGACACTATATGTTGTTTTTTGTAAGAGTTGTTTCACTTCCAGATGCTTGTAAGCATGGTGATTTCGTATGGAATAAGTTGTAGATACGTAAATCTTTATTTGTGAGCATATCAATAGCCGTAACTAACAGATAGTATAAAAACTACCTTCATTCCAATATTTTGTTTTTCTTTTGTTGGATATACATTTTTTTTGGGGGAAGGGGTTGGGTAATAGCAGCAGCTCCTGACTTGATCTCACTCAGAGAATGTCATGCAGTGCCAAGGACATGACATATAAATTATCTTCTTTAATCTTTATAATAAATCTATGGTATAGGTTATGTAGCAATTTAAAAACAGATAAAAAGCCTGAGGCTTACAGAGGTTAGTGTTTAGATGCAATTCATGCAGTTGATGAGTGAGCGAGCGAGGCCTCTATTCCAGGTTTTGAGCCCTGTAAGATCCTTGTGAGCAACTACTGTCCTCTATTGTCTCTTGATTTAAAGTATTATTAGTAATGCTTTATTACCTAACGCTTGTTAAAGTAACAGGTAGTATCTTAGAATATTAGCCCTGTGTAGAAACTTGCTCCTGAAAACCTTAACCAAAACAAGGTAGAAGTTGATCATACAATTCAGAACCGTGCCAGCTTTTAGCACAAACATAAGCATCAGTTTTCTGTGTCAGTGTACAGTATAACATCAAATCATGGCAAATAGATTTTTCTTAGGAAAAAATCAAAGAAAGCACGAGGTGGTTGATGCCGTCAAGTAAATCTTTTACCCTCCAAACAGTTTTAATTAGATTTATTGGGGAAAGAAGTTATGAAGGCAGTAATTGAGAAGATCTGTTACTATCAATATGACTTGACAATATATTGAAGTAACATGGGTACAATCCCTCAACACAATATTGCATATTCCAGACTTTAATATATACAGAGGGTGCCCAAAAAATGTATACACATTTTAAAAAAGGAAAAACTGTATTAAAATTGTAATATTCGATATATACCAATAACAAAAGATGAATACAAGTCACGTTTGACTTCTGCAATGACAAGAGGTGCTCACAGTGGTTACCATCAGCGTAATTTTAATGCAGTTTTTTCCCTTCTTAAAATGTGTATACATTTTTTTTTGGCACCCTCTGTAGTTTTGAACAGAATCATCCTAAAAGAATGATTTTTATTTTATTGTCATTTATTTTATTTCTCCATTTTACATTGTAAATTATTTATGGGTACATATGTCTATTTCTTACTGTTTTATAGTACTTGGGCAATGGAGAGTACATGTATCTTTGAAAGGTTAAAAGTTACGTTTTTCACCACTGCTTTCTTATACTTAGTAATCTCTATACAGTGAGAACATGTGGGAATTTTCTTCTTTTCATCTGTAAATTTCTTAATACTTGGGCTTTGAAAGCTTAATAGTAATTTTAATTTTGTTTGTTATGAGACACTTGTTAAAGGTGTTTGAAGATACAGTGTGCCTTGAGTTCTCTAATCCACTTCCTTAGAACTCAGTACAAGTAAAAATAGATGGTAAAATTTCATGATCCTTTTGGGTTCATTCCAGTTAACCAGAAGATGCTACAGAAAAATAATATTCTTTATTTAGTAGTCTGTGTTTTAATATTACCCTGGCAGTTTGTAGATTTTTAAACTTGGATATTGTTATAATAGTGCTAATATTAGAATCAAGTAAATTCTTTACGCTTTAACACCTTTTCACCTATTGTAATACCTTAATTTTTCAATGCATGTGGGTGAATTCATTACCTATTCTAAATGTATTATAAAACCATATGGACGAGACACACTGTGAAAAACCCATGGTAGATTCAAGTGGTAGTTTTGCATTATCGTTATTATTTTTATTAATAAAATTTGCTGATTTTATTCTTTTTTAAGATGATGTTTTCTGCTTTTGTTTTTAAGGGTCGTTGCTCCAGGGAGAACTGCAAATATCTTCATCCGCCCCCACACTTAAAAACACAGTTGGAGATAAATGGGCGCAATAACTTGATTCAGCAGAAGAACATGGCCATGTTGGCCCAGCAAATGCAACTAGCCAATGCCATGATGCCCGGTGCCCCATTACAACCCGTGGTAAGCATGTTTTCAGTCCTCGTCCTTTAAGATTGTAACTCCAAGGGCTCAATGTCAGTGTTAAAGTCGTGATTGCACTAGATCCAGTGAACATAGGTAACAGTACCAGTTGCCTAGCACTTTGTACCAAAATTGTCAGTCAAACCCTGAAACAGTTTTCACACTGTAAAGTTACTCATCTTCTGGGTAAATCATGTGAAAATGTACGTTATAGCATGTTTTCCCCTAAAATTTTCTGCAAATCAAATCCTATGACTTTCAAGTGTTAATTTTTTTTTAATGGTCATCAAACTCATCAATATAGTCCATGTGTGTTTTCAGGCTACTTTAATGGTAATAGTAATCATAAAAATTGGCACATGTCAGCTTTAGTTTTGAGAAAATTATTTCTATTCCTCCATCCTTGAAGAGCATCTCTATAGTTCTCTTTCTTGGAAAGGAGCCTTTGTTATTCTTTTAAACATAAATTGAAATTATTTCGTGGTTACAAATGCTAGGAGAATTTTGACAGTGGTGAATCAATACCATAGACTCGGAAGCTTCATCGAAAGAGAAGTAATCAGAGAGGCAGAAACTCCAAGGGATGCTAAGAAAAGAGCTAAATTTTATAAACTGTAGATGGTCGTGGAGATTTAATGTTTACTGAGTAGTGTATGTGGATAACTTTTGAGTCTGAACATATTTATTCATTTATTTATGTATGTATGTATTTATTTGGATTGGGGGGCGGGTATGTGATAAATGACTTTAAATAATCTTTACTCACATTTATTCATAAAAATGTAAGAGATTAATGTCATAATTTTAAGTTGTAAAAGGTGTCGATATTAATTGTGATATGGTAATTTTGTCCTTAAATGCATGTTGAAATATGCAATAAGAATATATCGGTCAGTAATTTATGTCACTAACTTTTATGCAATATTGTGGTATCGTGGAAATGTAAAGACCCACATTTTTCTGATATGCTAACTATAGCATGTGTTCTAACTAATTTTTTTCCTAATACATTTTAACACCTGAACTCAATGTAATTATTATTCTCTCTTAGAACTTAATGCACCAATCATTCCAAAAAAGAGGGGGGGATTGCATTTCGAGGTGGGAGGGATCTCCATATCACATCGGCAGTGATACCAATTATCAATACTATACAGTTGAGGTGAGAGAATATTGTAATTCTGTGTTTGTTTTAACCTGATATATATATATATATATTTTTTTTCTTTTTCCATTATGGGGGCTCAGTTTAAAATATGATATCTTAAATTTATCTTTGTGGTATCTGCTAATTTCACATGTCTATATTGGGATAGCATAAAGACTTTCATTTGGTTTAAAAAAAGTTAAGTCATAATCCTCCTCTCTAGCATAAAAAATATGGGACAAGAATTCTTTTTTGACACTTGGCCCTCACATACAGTTTCAAAGATCCGATAAAGCCTTGGGGTGGCTACTACTTTAGTTGATAGAAGGTCTCTCCTTGATGTGAGATCCTTTGTTCCACTTAAACATTTAAAGCACGTTCTGCCCTCTCAGTAACCAGGAGCACCTCTGAAATCAGCACGTGTCATTCCCAGACTGCAGAGCGCAGTACTGGTCTTGGCAGAGAGTTCCTCTGAATTGGTCCTTGAGTTTTACTTTCAAGGCCATTTCCAGGGTCATCACATGCATAATTCTGGGACAAACTATAAACAACATTTATGTTCATGGCTTTGAAAAACTAGTAACAAATATGTGTTGTTTATGAAATGACTAAATCACAGATTTTTGAAACCGTTAGAAAAATCACCATATTTTCTGGGTCTTGTTGGAAAATTCTCAGCTTAGTCAAAGCATTAATTTTCATCAGCACATTCAGGCTCTATGTTAATTTTCCTTGATATGACTAGATTTGAATGTGGAATTACCCTTCTGTTAGAGACATCATGAGATCATCATCTAAAAATATGCTCTGTGCAGAGTGACGTTTTTGTAATAAGTATAGAAGTCATTTTTATTATTCAGTTTTAAAGCATTTGTGGTTTTAATGGGGTAGAGGCTTTAATATGGGAATTTTGCCTTCAAAACCCCACCAGAGACTTTTTGATCCCTTTTGTAGTCAGCCCTGTTTTGAGGAGGATAATGATACGGAGATTCAGAAATAAAAGAGATGGTCATAACCAGCTGCCTACTGGAACTTTAATGCTGGGCTTACAAATAGGGACTATAACAGGGCTAGAAGCAGCCAGGTGACTAATATGGAAAAGGCTTGTCACTCAAAAAGAGTGGCCACTGGTACAGATGATAGTGTTTAAGACATGGCGTGAACTTGGATACAAACCAGGTAGTGAGGACATCAAAGGAGATAGCAGTGTGAGCAGATCCAAAATACCAGGAGTATCAGCAGTTTCCAAACAGTGATAGGGCTTGTAGCCACACAGGTGAAGCATCTTAGTTCTCTAAGGGCAACCAGTTTGGCCCCCAAACAATAGCTGGGGAACATGAAGGGGTCAAGGGGCTAGCAAGGTCTGATCAGATTCGGAAGCATTTAATATTGTGTCTGGCATGTAGCAGAAATCAAAATTGCTTGATAAGTGAAAGAATGAATGAAGGAAGGAGTTTCCAAAACATGAGAATAACAGGCAGTGGTTTATGGTAGTTACATTCCCCAGTATCCAAAGGAACCAGGAACTGGAGCACAAGACCAAGTATAGAGACTGCAGCATAGAATGGGCACTGAGGTGGATGTGTTTTAGCAGACTTTGATCTAAGGCAGGCAGGGGCTTCGTGAGGGTGCTGTTGGGACCAGGAAACATCTATTATGCCACTCAGTTTGGGTTCTCATTTCCTTATAGATTTTAAGAGTCCTATAAATTTAAGATTTTTGGAACAAGACATGAGGCTGACTTGGGGAATGCTGGGATTTATAGGAGCGTTTCCTGTTTTTATGGACTTTATTAGGTTGTAATGAAATGCACCAAGCCAAGAATCAGAAAGAGGACTTAATATTTTGGGGACAAATACAATACTCTAGGGGTATTTATTGAACTCAGTACTTTTTGTATCATAAATCCTTGTAGCCATCCTATAAAGTAGGTAATGTTATCCCAAATTTAAAGACGAAGACTCAGAGGTTCAGAGAGGTTAATTAATATGACTGGCCCTGCTACTGACTAGCTATATAACTTGAAGATAAATGAAGACCTGTAATATTTAATTATCCAAATCTGAAAAAATAAACCTTTTGTGCTTTTTCCCTAAGTGCAATTAAAAAAGAATTATCTTTACTTTGCCATGTGCTATTTGATGCAATGGTCATCTAGCGATAATTTATCAAACAACCTAACCAACAGTAGATTACACCTTGTGGCTCATGACTTGGAGGCATCTGGTATGTTTCTTTGGTCCATCCTGAAAGTTGTTTTTCAGAAATACTGTTGATTTCAGGCGGTTGTCATTGCCCTCGAGAAGCTCCGCATAACCAGTGTTTGTGCAGAGCTGCATGTGAGCTCTGGATTTCCAATAGAAGTGGCCTCGCTTGCCTCTCCCTGTGCTCCCAAAGGTTAGCCTCAGCCATCCATAATTTCTGATGGCAGCTGCCTTTAAGATAAACACACCTAGCTGCCTTGAGGTCTATAACTCATGTTGAATTTCCTGTGTGTTTCATGCATTTAAAGTAGCCTAGGGATAGAGAAATTCCAAGTTATTGGATTTAGCTAAAGTTTTGGGAGCTGCTTTGCTGCGCCTGTCACTTGTCTTCCTTTGCTGCTGCCTCCTGTTCCAAGTATTTGTTGGCAGTTGGATGCTGAAAGCTTTGAAGTCACCATTTGTCACCCTTCCAGGAACACCTAGAATTCTTAAATTGTTTTTTAGTGCTTTACTTTCCAGTTTATCCAACTAGTGGTTGAGATAAGGCCATTTCATCCCAAAGTGTTTCTGGTAAAATATTTCCAAGTCAGTCACCCTGAATCGTATTTCATACATTTCATCCATCCTGCCCTTCTTCTTGCCTGTTTCAGTCAGGGAGCCTGCACTTCCTCAAGCAGCTTGAGAATGGGCCTTGAATCTTAGGGACTGTCTCATTTGTTGATACTTTTCTGTTTGGAGGGCTAGGAGTGAGTCTATCGTTTTTCCTTTTTCTTTATTTTTTAAGATTTTTATTAAAATATAGCTAACATGCAATATAATATTAATTTCAAGTGTACAGCACAGTTATGCAACATATATGTACCTAAAGAGGTGATCACCATAATAGGTCCAGCAACCATCTGACACTGTACCACACTATCACAATATTATTGCCTGTATTCCCTATACTGTGTAATACATTACATCCCCATGAATTATTTGTTTACTATGTCTTCTTTATTTAAATGTTTATTATTTCAGGAAAACTGTATCCAAGGATAAATTAAGAATAAAGCAAATGTTCATTCAATTTGCCTAGTCAGCAAATCAGTCTAGAAACAGAGTTGAAAACAGTATTTCTTTCATTGTAGTCATATGCTACCTTTCTAGAAAAAAATACATTGAAATGTGAATTTGTTGACAACTCCCATTAGCTTTGAACTCTATGTTTATATTCAATAATTGTTTACAGAGACTGTAGCTCAAGTATGGGGTTGTGCCTTCCAGAAATCTGGTTTCATACATCTTGATTGTGCTGTTATTTAAAACAAAAAGCTTTATTTTTCACTATTTGCAAGTTTGACCTTCACAGACAGACAGACACACATACACACACACACACACACACACACACACACACACAGAAAATCTAGACAAATCGGACTTTAAGTTTATGTTCTGTAAATCCCAGCAGATACCAATTATATATTATTTATTGTATGTACTCCCTTTATTTTATTAAAAATTGCCAACATTGTTTGCAAAATAAACACTGTTTCACATAGGGTTTTAAAATAAATTAGGGCCCCTATGATATTTGCAACATTACAGCATGGTAACATGGTAACTCAGAAATTTCAGTATCAAAAATTGCAAAACAAAAATAAAAGAAATTAAAGTTTTTAAATAAGCCTACTAGAGAAATTAATAATTAAATTTTGAGATAAAGAGAGGAAATAACATTAAATTTCTTTTTAAATGTTCAACTATATTTCTAGAAAACATTTAATGCATTTGCTAGTTTCTGTGGCAGAGAAAAACAGTGAGCAAGCAAATCCATTAATCTATTTGTTAAGCACATGTTTGTAGAGGACCTGTATAGATGCCAATTATAGGATATATGCAAAATTAATAAACGAGATCACAAGACTGCCCTGCAGTCTAGTTCCAGTAGAAGAGATGATCAAGAAAACACACGTAATGGTCAACGTAGAATTTGCGTGATGAGGAGATCTAGGAGAACAGAGGGCCTGTTTATAGTGGGGATGTGTGGGTGGATTGGGGGAAACTTCAGCCGAAGAGTCCTGATTCTTAAAGCATGATTAGGCTTTCAGTGGATGAACTGGGCAGCAGCAGCCTTCAATGTGGAGGGAAACCGTGTTCGAAAGAGAGTTATAAGAGAACATGTCTTCTTAGAGACCTCATGTAGAATCAGAAAACTGAACCTATTCCTGTTTTAAAATAGTAGAAGGCCATGTATGGTGTGAACTTGGAATCAACCAGGAACTTTCATAAGATACTTCTTGCCTACTTTCCCCAGAGATTTTGGTGAGAGGGGAGTGGCAAGGCATTCGGGGTTTAAAGTTCTCTAATGGACAGCCAGCACTGAGAACCACTGGTTTCAGAACCACCTGGAATCAGACACAGCTATGTCTACATCCTAGGTCTTCCATGCTTTGTGACTATGGACACATAATCTCTCTGAGCCCTTTTCCTTAGCTGCAGAATGGGACTTATAATACGCACCTGCCAAGGCTGTGATTCATTTACAATTCATTCATTCATTCCCTCACTCAAGCATTTATTCACTGTATACTGGGGGTGCCAAAACAATGTATACACACGACTTGTATTCATCTTTTGTTATATCAGTATATATTGAGTATTCTAATTTTAATACAGTTTTTTTTCCCTTTCTTAAATATGTATACATTTTTGGGGGGGCACCCTCTGTATTTATTGAGTACCCACCATATGCCAGGCATCATTCTGAGTGCTGGAGATTTAGCAGTATACTGAACAGATATTCTGCCACCCCTCTTAAAACAAAAGCAGTGGAGTTTTTGCTTGTGATGGCCCCCTGGAGTTTATACTCTACTGTTACAAGGATTAAATGTAGTAACGTAGGTAAAGCACTTAGCACAATGCTTGGCACACAATAAATAGAAGGAATTATGCTAATAATCATGGTTGCACACATTTAACTAGTATCGTAATATGAAATTGAATAACATTTTCATTTATAATAAGCCTCATTACCTTAATGGAATCAAAATGTCTTATTTAAAAACAAACAAATGATGGGCTCATAAAAGCACCAGCATTAGTTAGCTTGCAATTTGTTTTTCTCTGCTGAGGATGTTCACTGGCAAAAGACAATAAGAAGCTCACCTTCCTTTTGCCTTCCGGGAACCAAGAGGTCTGTAAATCATTATTACAAGGAAGCAGTCAGTATCAAATGTACCGATTATGTAGTTATACATTACCCTGTCGATACTTCAGACTAAATAGGGTACCACTTGCTAATACCATTCATAGCCGTCCTTGCGATTCTGCTGAATCCTCTGCAGGATGGCCTTTGGAATGGAGTATCAGCAGTGCACCAGTTCAAGTGCTTACTAATCCGATTAGGGCACTCTGATGGGGCCAGCAGGGACCTGCCTCCCACAAGGTGCTCTTCAAAAAAGCGTTGTAACTAAGTCACAGAAACTCAAAAGAAATGAAAGAATGTTGTACTTTTTCTTTTGGCAGCTTTTGGAATCAAGTTTCAAAGCATAGAGCTATTATTATTGATTGCCTGCCTGTTTAGCAAATAGCTCTACTTATCTGGAGAAGGAACAATTTGAGATAATGCTTGTTGAATAGTTGATGTTTCAGATTTTTAAAAGCTGCTACAGAATGTACAGTGGGACAATGCCCTAAAATTCTTCAAATTTGAATATTCTCAGCTAAATTGATTGGCTCCGACAATCGATTCACAGGACAACTCTATAGAAACAATCCAGTGGGGAAATTGTTGCCAGTTAGTAAAATCCATATTTTTATCTAATGGGAGTATTATTTTTTATGTAATATGCAATTGCTGTTTCAGATGCATTATAGATTATGCATGTGTTTTACTCAATGAGATTTAACAAAACCGAATTTTATTGACCACTGATCTAATTTTTCTTAAAATACAAACACTTTTCTTGCCTCCAAATAAGCTGGTAAATTTGACCTGTGCTTCTTAATGATTATAGTAGATTGTGTACAGTGATACAAACATCTCAATAACTTTCTGAAGTATACATTAGAAATGCACTATCTGGAAATACTTGTTAATTTATAGCAATAGAATACAAACAGGAATGACATTACCTGGCTTCTCTGTATTCTAAACTAGTATTTTAGTCTTCTATGCTAAATTTTCTATAATTCTGACATATCTAATAAAAAAATAGATGGCTGGTCTGGCTGAAATTTCACATACTGGATCTGAGACAATATAACAGTATCAGTGTTACCTGAATATTTCTGAGTAGAAATCCAAGTTCCGCATACATTCACTGTGCAGGTCAGTCACCCCTGTTGTGCTGCAGCCTTGGCAGCCAGGAGGCAGTGGAGCAGCATAAAATCAGCTACTATTCAAGTAACTGGTGGGCAGAGATTGCCCTGGGCCCCAGTTTCTGTCAGGTTATGAGTTGTTAATATCTGGAAAGCTTGGATAGGTTCCTGTTGTCAGAAGGTCTGCTTTGTCCAGGGAGGGTCCTGGGGCTGGGAAGTATTCCTTCAGGCCACATCATCAGGCAAGAGCCATCAACCTGGCTGGCCAACTAACCATGGCATTTACTTAAAACAATACTCGGGAGGCATAATTATTTTAACTTGAAAGTATCAGTGGCATCTATCTATGATATATTGTTTCTTCTCCCAAGTGCATCAAATTATGTATTAAATATTCTACTTTCCACAGTCTTCTTAGTAAGACTGTGTATGCTAGCTGCAAAGATTTTGTCCTAAAATGATTTGTGAGGTCAAGAGAAGAGTGCATCCCTAGGACAGAGATTTTTAACCTTAGCTCTATGGACATTTGGGGCTGGATCAATCTTTGTTGAGAGGGGATGTCCCGTGTGTTGTAGGACGCTTACCAGAATCCTTGGGCTCTTACCCATTAGATGCTGCAGTACTTTCCAGCTGTGACAACCAAAAATGTCTTTACACATTACCAAATGTCCCTTGTGAGGCAAAATCACAGTTGAGAACCACTGCCCTAAGAAAAAGGTAGTACTTGAATTCCATTTTCCTCTTACAAATACAGGATAAGTCAGGGCCAAACTAGATAAAAGAAATATCTTGTAGGTTTTTTTTAAACATACTTCTTTTGAGCTATAAGAATTACTTTTGTAATATACATCTTAATTGCATAAAACTTTACTCCAAAGTTCTTGTGAATACTATATATTCTTGGGATCATTTAACTTCTCAGTCCTCTCAGAGGGAAGAATTAGCTACATTCTAATGTCCCTTCTCTTAGGTTGGTGCAAAAATAATTGTGGTTTAAAAGGTTAAAAAAAAAAATTGCAAAAACCGCAATTACTTGTGCACCAACCAATATTCTAAAACAGATTTCTGTGATTCTATTCCTTACCACTGGGTAAAGAAAATAAATTGTTAAAATTACCTTAAAGAATGGGATCCATTTTGTCCATTAGTAGTTGTTTTGTGTGTGTGTGTGTGTGTGTGTGTGTGTGTGTGTGAATTAAAGTTTATTGGGGTGTTGTCCAGTTTTGTGTCTGTGTTTTAGAGACAAATATTCTTACACAAAGCATTAAACTTCAAGAATTGAAACTCCGTTGAATTAGGAAGTTTAAAATATATCACCGATGTGATGAAAAAGTGTTGTGTTGGGTTATGCTTTTAAAACCAGAAAAGCAAATTGTCAGAGTAGATTTCAGGTAAATTATTTAATTCTATCAACAACAGATCTATTTCCTGGTAAGCAAATTTTCGTATCAACAAATAGAAACCATTTTCGTATATCCATGAAAGCATTTCTGGCAGAAATTCTATCTGGGAGCATTTTCTTCGGTGCTTCCATATGTATCCCCTTAAACAATCACAAACATGTCCTTCGAAGTGTTGTTTCAGACTTCATATTTCAGAATGGTGTCTCCCTAGTAAGGTGCATTTGTTGTTAAATACTTCACGAGGGTGTGATAGGCTGGTGGAACCTTTATAATTGCCCCCAGAAAACCCTGCAACCAGTGAATATTCCAAACACTTTATCTTCTGTGCTCAAAAGGAGTGGTGTCATCATCACCTTTCACATTATCCCAGGAGGTTTATTCACAGTTTGCATTGACTGTGAAACTCAGTTACACATTGAGAGTTCTGCTTTATTTATTCCAGATAATAGGACACTTGCAACCTATTAACAGTTGTAAACGGATTTTTCAAGTACATATGACACAGCAATTATGTAATGTATTTCTTAGACAAGTTTCTAGGATTACATCAAAGATGAAGATTAGGTAGCCACAAAAAGTTTCTGTATTGAAGACTTGATCTAATGTTCATGAAAAAATTGCAAGTATTATAGACCCCAAGCTTCAAACTTCCAGTAGAAAATGTAATGATATGTTACCTATTATATTATAGAAAAACATTGATTTGACAATGCTTTTTAAAAAAACATCCTTATCCTGAATTGAGAATAAATAAACACATAATTAACTGGAGGAAGGGAGGGAGGAGGGAAGGAAGAGTAGATTGTGGATGGATGGAATAATATATATATATATATATATCAACTTTGAATCAAAACCTGCATATTAAATTTTGCTTTTTACTTTATTTTTCAGCCAATGTTTTCAGTTGCTCCAAGCTTAGCCACCAATGCATCAGCAGCCTTTAATCCCTACCTGGGACCTGTTTCCCCAAGCCTGGTTCCAGCAGAAATCTTGCCGACCGCACCCATGTTGGTTACAGGGAACCCCGGGGTCCCTGTACCTGCAGCTGCTGCAGCTGCTGCACAGAAATTAATGCGGACAGACAGACTTGAGGTAGGAATGATTAGCTGGTTTCTTTATGTACTGTATTTAATTTGCAAAATATGCTGTTTCTTTATTTTCTCCATGCCCATAGAAGTTAAAAAATAAAAATAAATAAAAAATTCAAAGCAGAGATTTTGGTTTGGTGTTTGGAGCATTTTACTAGAATATAGGTGTGCTGTTCTTGATGACTGTAACGTTTATAAAAAAACCACAACATCCCTGTGTAGGATACTGGATAAGATCTTGAACTTTGGGATCAGGTTGCCTGTGCCTCAGTTTCCGCATCTGTAAGCTGGAGAGAGAAAAGGCACTTACCTCAGAGTGTTAGAAGCCTGTCTGGCTTCTAACAGACATGCTTAGAATGTTCTTTGCTGTTAAGAATGTTCCTGAATGTTCGTTGCTGTTAAGAGCAACAAATTGCCTCAATCCACTGATATTTGTTCTCATAAAGATGTTGTTTAGTTACTACTATCAATAACACATTTTAAAATGTTTTACTGCAGATTGCCTCATAAGCCTCATCATATTTTGGTTGGAATAGCAAGGCTGCTTTGTTCCTGAAATGTTCTCTTCTAAACGTTTTTTAACTGGAAATTGTGTGATGCTCCAAGTCTTAGAGTCAAGGATGGTCAGATGTATGTGCTTTGCTGTTGCTACACGAAAAGGAAATTAAAGATATAAATCTTATGTTGAAGTTATTGTCCAGAGTTTCAGCATGGCTGTAAATTAATGGATTTGGTAAAGCATAGATGGAGGGGGAAATGGCAACATTACCGTACATTGAAACTCTAAAACCTAGCATTGGAGTCCAACTAAAGAACAAAACGACCTTTTCCTCTTTTCCTTGGTTAGGATGAGGTGATACTTAGTGCTGAGAAGTTTTGCGTGTGTTAATTGCTAAGAAAGTGGCAAGATAAGGCTGCTGTGTGAGCATTATTGACACTAATAATTTATCAACTTAGCAGAAATTTATTTAATAAGCACCAGTTTCCTGTTTATTAAGTTTCATTGCATACATTACAGAGGATCTCAGATTTCAGCAAAGTTATAAATTGCTATCACCTTTTTTATGGTAATAGCAATAGATGATATTTATTGGATATTTACTATCTACCAAACAGAGACTCAACCCTTCACATGCATCACACCTTTAATCCTCAAAACAATCTTACGAGGACGATACTGTCATTAACTCCATTATACAGGGCAATAAATTGAGGGAAGAGACATGACATAATTTACTCAAGGTCGCAAAGGTAGGACATTCCCAAGGGGTATGAACTCAGAAATCCATGTTTAAACATTGCATTATTCTCCCATTCCCATACAGGTGATAGTACAAAGGGAGGCAGCAAATATTGGCTCCTGTATAGTCTTAGAAGTTTTCATTTTGTTGTTTTAGGCTTATTTCTTACCTTCCATTGAACATTTTGGAAAAAGCTACTAATTAAGAGATTACCATAAGTAGAACTCAGGAAAGACATTGAGGCCTAGTTTCATGCCTGTTATGGACCAAGGACTCTGCTGTAACCTTGACTTGTGGGTGGTTTGTCATTGTACAGTTGTACTTGTTCATTAAGAAACTAATGCTGTTTGCAGATAAATGAGGAAATTTAAGAAATTTTGAATATTTAAAAAACAATCAGATGCTCAATATGTGAGTTACACACTCCACCCTCAACCTTTCTGAAGCAAACCCTGGGTTCATAATGCATAATTGTTGATTGATTAATGGGAACCAAATAGGCATTCTGAGATGAATGTCAGTGAATTAATTATTAATAGGACAAGATATTAAAAAAGCTGAGAAAATCTCTATTTAAATCTCTTTAAAGCAATCTTTTTAAAAGGCTGAGCTGTGTGGTCAGAACTCTTCTAAATGAATGCTCCCACAATTTTAGGCCGTCTGGAATTGATTATATTTTTGTATAGTGTTTAATTCAAGTGAAGGCTTTTGTCATTTGGTTCTATTTTTCTTTTGTGAGGAACTCCTTTGTGTATTTTGTCTGTTTTATTTGCTGCAGTCACAACAAATGGCTACTGCTGCATTGACTGTTGTTTCCATTTAGCCTGGATTCCACTTGTCTAGATGCCTCATGGTAGGACAGCTTCCTACCTTATTCTTGTTAACTGGATCTGATCCAATGTCACAGTTACAACCGGTTTGGATGTTGCAATGTGAAGCTAAGGGGCATGTTTTCCTGCTCCATACTTGTGTCTTCAGGTTATGTCCTCTCATGCAAATTGCACTGCAGACTGGAGTCTAAAAGACATGGCAATAAGTGCACACGCTTATTTACTAATTGTCCACATGTTTAGTGATTTGGGGTTTAAATGTGCACTCTATTTTTTCCTTATGGAACGCTGAAGTACATTTTTGAAATTTGAGTTCCTTTGGAAGTGAAAAAAAATTTAAATCAGTTAAAATATTAGCCAATTCTCATTGCCACTTCTTTCTGTCTTTTTGCTACAAATTGTTAGACAATAAAGAAATTAAAAATACCATAGATTATCAACCTTGTAGTTCTTACATAATTGCTTAGAAGAACTGACATGTATTTATAACACCCAATGTGATACTACAAAAAATGTTAAATTGGAAAATGGAAATCCACAGATTAGTGCTACTGAGATTGCTAATTAGGTGAGTAAGCTTGGATCAAGTTTCGCATGTTATCTGAAGTTCATATTCCACAATATAAAGTTAGGGGATTGTACCAGATAATCTCTAAAATCACTTCCAGTTAGAATATTCTAGTGACGTTTAGGTCATTTTCTTGCTTTTAATGCTAGCCACAAGCTACTGAAAAGTTTATTAAATATGTATATATATTATATATGTATAATATATATAATACATATGTGTTATATCTATATGTTTAATATATAGGTAAAACATATTCATATTTTTGTTGGATATTTTTTAAAAGACTTTGTAGCCACATACTCTCTATACTGTAAAATTCAGTTTTCATAGTTTTCTCTAACAAGGAGGAAATATCTTAAATATGGGTCAAAGTGGCCTTTAAAATTCCATTCTGTGACCTCAAGATGCCTTTCTGTAATTTCCAAGTAGCAGTTTATTTTCAGTGGTTATTTCAAGAAATTGTTAAAATCTGTAGGTACTAGAAAGGACTGAGGTTTTTGATCATGTCCCTGCTCCATTATGAAGAGTTGGTAATTAAAGAAACCATTGTTTGACTTACTGTCAAGAAACAGTAATTTTTCATCGTGCAAAAAGGATCCGTGAATGCATTCATTCTCTCATTTATTCAACAATATCCAATGGAGAACTATTCAACATCTTTCAAGTAAAAAGTGTTCGGAGGGATATCTTTGAAATCTCTTAATTGCTATATTTATTGATAACAAGAAAAAGTCCACATCAGAATAGTGCCAATCTCATGAATGATGCCCAGCAATTTGTCCAATGAATAAATGAGGCAATCAATCAATCAGTTAGTCAGTTAATCACAAAAATACATGCTCTTCCTCCGAGTGTAGGGTAATCCAACAGAGGAGCTAAAACATGACAAATTTTTAGCTTTTATTAACATTCTCCTTGGGAACATGTTTTTATTTTGAGCATTCCAACTGCAAAATAGGATATCTTTTTCGCGTCCCTAGTCCTAGAGCAATGGTTTTCAAGCTTTAATGTGATTAGAAGCACTTGGGATGATTATTTAAAATGTAGGGCCTCGTCTGCGAAAACTGATTCACAAGGTCTTCAGTGGCACTCAGGAGTCTCTGTCACAGGTCTGCCAGGCAATTCTAAATGCCAAGCCTATAACACACGTTCTCCAGAGGATGCCAGCATCTCCACTGTAAGTCTCAGCTTTTCATCAGTTACCTCGTGTACAGTTATTTGTGTACTGCCTCCCCCTGTTCACTTATCCTATATTTTAAGTTGCTGAGAACACAATGAATAACATAATCAAATGCTTAGGTAAATGATGATTATGAACGATAATTTATACCACATAACAGCATTAATCAAACAAAAGACAAACCAATGGCCACCTATTTCAGATGCTGATGAAAGTAAAAGATTGCCATTTGGTTAACAGAATCATTTGTATATCAACAGTCTATATGAGAAAAACATACAGAGTAATTCCAGGAAAGGTGGGCAAACCACTTGACTTCTGATATCATCAGTTAGAGATTGTTTTAAAATAAATTATTCTTGTGCTGAAAAGTTTTATTCCGCTGAGGCAATCATGACACAGGTTTCTAATTCAGGCCACTGGATACTGGATGCTTATACTACATATTGCAACAGAAGATTCTAGTGACTATCATGATTTTTATATGATTAGAAGTATGACACCTATTGACTAAACAAGAAAGAACATATAAAACTATTTGAGGATTAAAGGAACAGTGTAAGGCATGCCTAGGTTGGGATTTTTATAGGAGTTTAATGGATTTGGCACAATCAATTGAATATAAAAGACATTAAAGATTAGAAAAGCAGATGCTTTTAATAACATAAGAAAGGCTTATTGATAGGATTATTTTAATTTTGTATATATGCAGGGGACGTCTGAGTACTACTTGTATGCTACTTTAATTTCCTCTGGAAAATTACCAAGGAGTTTTGTATGCACAAGTTTATATAGCTTAAAAATATTTTTTAAAATCTGGAATAAGGCTTTAAAATGGTTCTTTAAAATGTAACCACATCCCCATTTAAAACATCTAATGTACTATGTCTGTATCACTTCTTACTCTTGTGATTAGATTGAGTTTTGTTTTGGAAATAGATGACAGAATTGCAAATTGTTTAAAATAAGGTAATTACTGATCTTGGTTTGGTCACTCATTTTTGCTGTTCTTCCACTTATTTCTTCACACAAATTAAACCTAAAATTCCCCTATCTTTGCCATTATTGAGACAGAGTAATGATAGTAACCATAGATTTGAGCATTTTAGCATATGGATGAAATTATTTCATAGTTGTTTATATCTTCCTGTCCTGTTGGTTTGCACATTTGTTCATAGGCATGAATAAATGAAAACCTAGCAGTAGATCTAATGGGAAATTTTCTTTAGTTGGTCATTCCTATATATTCAGAATTGTTTTTTTTTTTTTTAAATCACAGGAGGTCAAGGGACAAATTCTTAGCTGTATCATCTATAGAAATATGCTTGTGTTCTCTGACCTGATGGTAATGATGACTTCTGCCTTTTAGAGTTCAAAGAAAAATTCCATTTGATCTTAACAGAAATCCTCTGAGATAGCTTAAAGAGGTGTCTTTTTCTTCTTTTCTTCAAAGAAGAAAAAGAAGGTGCAATTATTAGATAACAGACTGAAACTAGATATCACATCCTGAGATATTTATCTGGGAAATTTAATTGTACAATCAATTAACTAAGATCATTTCCCCAAATCACCAAAATTTTAAAATGTGGATATTTAAATCCTTTGAATTGAAAGTACAGATAATTTCTTCCTTTTAAATTACATATACCCATGTATAGCCATGACCAGGAATGCTGTGGATACTTTGATAGAATCATCTATTATCCAGTATTCCTTTTTTAAAGTGTTATGTTAGCTCAGGCATAATTCAAACTAAAGTCTACAATACTTATTGTTGAACAGCAAGTATGTATATGTCTTTGAATATGCTCCTTATTATTGGTAATTAGGTTTAAATTGACTTCCCAAAATATTTAAATGGACTGACCCCTGTTATAACTAGCTTTCTGTTCCTGCTTTTGGATGGTATTCTTTAAAGATAACAGAGTTAGATGTGGTGAGCACAAAGCATATTAAAGGAATCTTTCTTTAAAGAACATGAAAATGACTGACCAGTCTTGAATAAGTTCAAACATTGACATTAATTTCCTTAGAATTTCAGTGCCTTAACTTGCAGAACACTGCTACTTATAAAACCTATTATTATTTTGACCAGTTTGAAATAAGGGGGTGCCAAAAAAATGTATATACATGACTTGTATTCATCTTTTGTTATCGGTATATATTGAGTGTTACAAGTTTAGCACAGTTTTTTCTTTTCTTAAAATACGTATACATTTTTTGGCACCCTCTGTATGTTTGTCATGTTTATAAAAAATTAGAGATCCAATAACACAACTCTAGTTTAAGCAAATGTGTATGGTATGTTTTAAGCTATCTGTATGTTTTCTTACTCAGTATTCTTGATTCCATAGCTATTAAGTGTAGGAACTAGAACCCACAATTGCTGAATCTGAACTCTGTCTTCCTTCTGCTGTACCAGTGCTATTTAATTAACAAAAGAAGCTTCATGTAGAATTAATTCACATTTCTTTGGGAAGTTTTTCTGATTACTTTTTTTCTTTTGATTATTTTTTTATTCCATAGATGTTTTTCTGGAAATGGAGTACTTAAGTGTTTTCAGTGCATATCTTCATTGAAATGATGGTTTTTACTGTAAAAGCAACTCCTTACCCATTCTGTATGAAAGCATACAAAACTTACCTAATTTACATAATAAGTCCTGCTTTATAATACTTACAGAGTAAAAGACTCAACACACATTCTTCTTGGTTGAAACATATTGTATGTTAAGGTGAATGGATGGAATTATTTTAATATAGGTTTGAAAACTACCTATCAAACTATAAAAAGTAGTTATGTTTGTTGATCCTCTAATGCCATTTCTTTACATTTATTCTTATAAAATGATCCAAAAATGCCAATAGTTATGAGTATATTCTTTGCAATGTTTTTTGTATTTGGGAATATTGGAAATGATCAATATTATACTCATCTACTTGATGGAATTTGATGCAGCCATCAAAAATGATCACTCTGGACATACTTAGTAAATGAAAAGTACTTATGAATTAAAACAGGTCACCAAATGGAAGCCATACTATAATTACAACGATTTGAAAAATGTGTGCACGCAGGAGACTAGATGAGACTAGGAAAAAGCCATACTGTTATTAGGAGTTTCAAATTTAATTTTACCTTCTGTGTTCCAAATTGTCTGTATAAGAAATCATGCAATTTCTGATCCTGATTTGAGTTATGAGATCAAATTGGTTGAAATTATATCTATCAGTTATCATTTGCTAATATATATCCAGAAGATTCTTTGGGGGGACCAGCATAGTCTATATAAAATTTTCTTGAGTTTATCAGAGAAACCAGGCCAATCCCATATTCACTAGTCATTGGATAGATCTTGAAGCATTAGATCCTGTTTTACTGATGGTGCTTATTAAAGACAAATGTGTTCTAAAAGCTTTGGAAAGTTTTTTCTGTTTCAGTAGGTACCGACAGCCCAGATGCACATTTAATGCTTTTCCAGCCCCTGTGGCCTATAGCTCTCACCAGTGCAAGTTTTCAGAAGAGATTTTCTATTTCGTCTTTATCTTTTCAGAGACAAGGATAATGGGAGATCAGCGATTTCAGTATATTTCTTTTTCATTCCCCATGTCAGGAGAAACCTTGCACTGGTTGGGAGGCAGCAGTCAAAAAATGCATATCATGCAAAAGAAGTTAACAAAATTCTTTGAACCTCAGAAAAGGCTTGCTTCAGAACAAATTCTAAGCTAATTGCCAGTTATCAGCTCTGCTTAAATGTTTTTAGAATACATCTCTGAATACATCCTGGAAGAGAGTAAAGAGTCCAAGATAATAAACCATTACCATAAACCTATACAATAAATGAAGTTATACCAACAGCACACACATGCATAAAGCAAATGGAGAGGGAGGAGAAGGTATCTTAGCATGACTGTTTTTGTGTAATTCTAATTTAAGTTCACATCACTGAAAACAAAAATAATGTCGAAATAGAGAAGAAAGAAGTCAAAATCAGCCCAACACTCAGATTATATTTTGGGAGAGCGATGCTCAAATCTCTGACACCAGCACTGGCATAATGGTTTTTAGAAAATAGCAAATCTTTGATTTCCATAGCTATTAAAGGTCCTACAACTAGATTACCTTTAGATAGATCATCTTTCTCGTCAGTGTGGCAAAGAGTAAGGTAAACTGAAAACTAGAGTGTTAGTTCACCTGCTGCCCGTTTCTCTGTGAGCACTTTCGAAAAACACAAACGACTGACAAGCTATCGGCAGTCGTGTGAGATCACAGTTTCCTGTTGGATGAGGCTGCATTGACCGATTTGCTTAAACAGAAAAGTAGCCTTTTTATTTATTGCAGTATAAACTTACCATCAATTTCATATATATATACATGAAAAGTTTTTATTTTCATGGAAGTGTGTCTGTCTTCCCGTCTATGTTGATGAGCCTAATTTAGTAAGTGTTGGTTAGGGACTGGGGATTTGAGGTTTAGAAAGCGCCCCAATTGGTTCTTATGTTCAGCCAGAGTAAAGGACAATTGTTCTGGATAGCAGCATAATGATTTTTGCTTTTCAAATTACAGCCTCCTGGTTATCCTTGTTTTCTTTTGTTCAAGAAGATGCCTGCAATGGAAAAAATATATAGGGTCGTCTGTAACTTCCTAAGTCATTTTTGTATTCTTAATGTCTCTCAGACTATCTGGCACACAGTAGTTATTCAATAAATTTTTTAAATTAAATAAATTGAATGAGGTGATAAATACAGTTGGCCCATTAGTATGCATGGAGAATACAAAGCTTTATCTAATAAGTTTGAGGTTTCCAAATAGCGCAAGATGTCTTTTATAATATTCTGGTTAAGATATCGCATGATATAAATTATACAGTTCTTTTTAAAGGAAGCACTTTCCTCAATAATGGGATATGACTATAATGAAGAAAGCACCTAGAATTAAATGTGATCATTTTATGCATTTACAAATCCAAGAAAACCATTGCTTTTTAAATAGTAAGAGGGTTCCCGTTTCTCTTTCTTGCTGAACTCCAAAATAAAGTGCTCGGAGTCTGTACTCATTTGCTCAGTTTGTGAAAAGATACGTGAAAAATAAAAACTCTCTTCTTGAAGCCTGAAGTAGAAACGTGAAAATATTAAAAGGATATTCCATGTTTTAGATGGCCCTCTTGTGGTAAAAAGGTCAAACTATCCCAAAATTGAGCAGATGAATGCAAAATAATCCATTTCACCTTTCCCCCATGGCCCCCATGGCAAAATTAACAGATATAAAACAAATAGACTATAACAAAAACTAATCTTTCTATCTGCTTTACGTAGCTACCAAGTAAATGTCTAATGATCAAAAGAAAAAAAAAAGGCTCCTGAAAACATTTTATTAAAAAGCCATCAAATTTTACTTTTTACACCTTCACTTAGAAATAATTTCCAGTTAGCACAAAAGTTGCAAAAATAGAACCAAGAGTTCCTGCCTGTTCTTCACCCAATTTACCTAAATATTAACATCTTAACCTAACCGTAGGGTCACTTACAAAACCAGAAAATTAGCATTGATATACTTCTATCAGCCAATCTACAAAGCTTGATCAAATTTCACCATTTGCCTTATCGGCATCCTTTGTCTGACTCCAGAGTTGTCAGGTCTGTGACAATGCCTCAGTTTGTCTTTCATGAACTTGACACTTTGGAGCAGTACTGATCAGTTCTTGTAACACATTCTTCCATTTGTTTGTTTGATGCTGCCTCATGGTTAAATTCCGGTGATACATTCTCAGCAATAATACAACTAAAGGGATGTTATGCCCTTTTTTCAGAGCATCCTAAAAATAAGTACATGATGTCATTGTGTCTTGGTACTGGTGTTGTTAACTTTGATCACTACATTAAAGGGGTGTTTGCCAGATTTCCTCGCTCTGAAGTTACTGTTTTTCCCTGGGTAATTAATAAATATATCAACACACTTTTCGAGATTCGATATTTTACCAAATTAGTATCAAAAGGCATTTTCTGGCTCATAAACATTTTACTGAAATGGGGTTATAATTTGTATACCCCAAGTAGGAATTTTTAAGATATTTTGTGTTTTGTTTGCAAATCATCTTTTCCCTTTTCATCTGTAGCCGTCTTTCCCCAGTCTTGTACTTTAAGTAAAACGCTTCTGAAAGATTCTACTTGTTTCTGTTGACTGACCCCCATGCACTTAATGACTTTGTAGGTATGTCGAGAGTACCAGCGTGGCAATTGTAACAGAGGAGAAAACGATTGTCGGTTTGCTCATCCTGCTGACAGCACAATGATTGACACCAATGACAACACGGTCACCGTGTGTATGGATTACATCAAAGGGAGATGCTCTCGGGAAAAGTGCAAATACTTTCATCCTCCCGCACATCTGCAAGCCAAGATCAAGGCTGCCCAATACCAGGTCAACCAGGCTGCAGCAGCACAGGCTGCAGCCACCGCAGCTGCCATGGTGAGTAGGCATCAGCTCCTTCCTTGCTAGCCATCCAAAAAGCAAAGTGAACAAGTATCTCTGACTACAAGCTCTTCATTTATTAACTTTTTTTATTTTTTTTATTTTTTATTTTTTGCTGAAGATATGTTTGTTCAGGTATCCCAGACAATACATAATGAAGTTACCATTCACAGAAGTGAGGGTAACTCCTCAAATGGTTCAGATTGCTTCTATCTTTGGCCTAATTCTTAATATTCTGTCCTATTCTAGACGTAGGGTTTCTGAAATTTCTGCTTTGTAAAGAACACCTGTCTCCTTTTCAATTTAACGATATTGCCATTTTCGGTCCTCTTATTTCTGTGTGCCATTTAATCAGCCATTGTTCTCCTCTGGTGTGTTCTTTTGCACATCAAGGCTCTTCTTTACATACATCTTGCTTTTAACAGTAACATAATCTGAAACTATTTAGAGGAACTGCTTCGACAAAATTGTTTTGAGAATTAGCTGCAAGATTTTGAACAGTATGCTATCTACATTGTCTTAAATAATATTGTGGCATAAACGTAATTGTAAAACAAGAGGAGCTTGACATGCCATTATCTAGAAAGAGAAAGATAGCAGTACTCAGGAGCTAGAAATTGGATAGTTTAGAATAGATACTAAACTATAGTCTTAAGGTAAATTTTAATGTGATCTAATAGCTGATTTTAATGAGTCCATTCTTTGTTCTTTGCTTAGCTGTTTTAATATCCTTTTCTTACATAAATATGACTTAATCATTAAAAATATTCATAAAAAATCACTGTGGTATTTCGTAGCACAGTAAAATAATCACGAGAGAGGTCTTTTCTGTGTTTGTTTATGGATACTTGAGCAAAAATACAGAAGGCTGACTCTCTCCTCCTCTCTTCCTTTCACTCTTTTTTTTTTTCTGTTAGAGTATCTTGTTTGTAATTAACTACAAAGAGGAGTTATCCTCCCAATAACAACTCAGTAGTGCCTTTATTGTGCATGCTTAGTCTTGTTATTCGTTGTATATGGCATTCCGATGATTTGTTTTTTTATTTGTTTTTTCTCACCTACCCAAAAATGCACTGCTGCCCCCATGATGCACCTCTGCTTGCTGTTTATGTTAATGCGCTTGAACCCCACTGGCCCATTGCCATCATGTGCTCGCTGCCTGCTAATTAAGACTCAGTCGGCTGTCAAATCACTGAAGCGACCCCTCGAGGCAACCTTTGACCTGGTACTATGACCTTTCACCTTTTAGCTTGGCATGTAGCTTTGTTGTAGATACAAGTTTGTTGTTTTTTGTTTTTGTTTTTGTTTTTTTTTTAATCAATTTAAAAATATATATTCCTTTTTTGGTTATAAAGTTGTAAAGTACAATGCAAAACTGAGTGTGGTTTCCTGACAAAATTAGTGGAAAGACTTATGATATAAGTACCTGGATAAATGTCATACAATGAAAGATTCTGAAAACCCAGCAGCCCACATTCAGTTTAACTACATTGTAGAACCGTCTAATGAAATACTTTGAAGATATTAAAAATGTATTTTTGACTATATTTTTATGTACCTAATTGATTAGCATGGCTTTAGTGATAGAATTATTTACTTTTTTTATATTTATAGTTCAGTGTTTAAGGAAAAAAATTTGCATGCTCTGGGACATTTGCATGTCTAGGTAGATCTAGGGGGAGGAGTAGAGTGGGATTCATTTTTATTTTACCTGTTTCAGTCACTCTGTACAATTAACTATTAACATTGCTTATACTTGTCAATCCTCATGGAGCTCACAGTGCAGCTTTTCTTCTTTTCCCAAACAGTGGCTTTTCAGAGAAAGCCTGAAGCATTATGGGACTTAAAACACTTTAACACATTATAACATGTGCTCTTGTACTAGTGTTTTGTGTTGTTTTTTTTTTCCTTTTTTTTTTTTTTTGACAAAATATAATGCTTCTTTTAAAGCTTTTATCTTGCCTTTGTTTTAAATTTTTTTTCTTTATTAGAGCCCCTCCCCCCCGTGGGTAGTTAAATGCTCTGCTGCTTGCTTGCTCATGCTTCCTAACAATTTTTGCCTTCAACTGATTTTTCTTTTTTCTTTTTCTCTTTTTACTGGTATTTGTTTTTTATACTCATTCACTAAACAGGGAATTCCTCAAGCTGTACTTCCCCCATTACCAAAGAGGCCTGCTCTTGAAAAAACCAACGGTGCCACCGCAGTCTTTAACACTGGTATTTTCCAATACCAACAGGCTCTAGCCAACATGCAGTTACAACAGCATACAGCGTTTCTCCCACCAGGTAAGGGATTTGAGTTTGTTCATAAATGAATCTGACAATTCACATAGAGTCCTACTGGTAGAGCATATGAACCAACCATGCCCCCAATTTGTCGTTAGTTCATAACTAAGGTGGAAGGTAAGGTGATTAACAGTGGAAACTTATCTGAGGTATCTCATGTGGTTTTCCTTAAAAAACTAAGAATTTTAGCTTCAAGAAACATGGATTAGAGATCAGTGGTGTTTTATATATTTATTTTTGTTTGTGTAGTTTGGAATTGAAATATAGTTCTCTTCTTTTTCTTTTCTTTCTTCAACACTTATATGTCTGTCAAGCTACTTTATGACACTTTTGTGCTGTAAGACCCCTTTGCCTTCACGATTCCATAGAGTTCATTTTAATTATATGAAATGACACCTTCAGTTTTGATGTTTATTTTTCAGCCTTTTTGTTTTCAAGGTGGAGAATAAAAACACTGACTCTGTTCTAGAGCTCTTAAAAAGTGCTCTTACCAGTGCCAAAAAGGACATTGCTCAAAATCATTATTGCTCCTAAGCTAATATTGAAACAGCCCTAAATGCCCAGTGAACTTTATATTTATTATTGACTTATACATTTATGGTTTCACTTGATTTCAACTTAGTCATATAAACATACTCTAGAACTATTCACAAGGGTATAAACATTTTAAAACACAAACTAATCAGCCCCTGGATAACCTGGAAATTTATTTCAGTTCACTCTTCATTTACTTCACAAAAATACATATTAAACTCTTTGTAATCTGAAATTCAATTAACCAGAGACCAATCCCATTTTCCTCTTTATCTCTTAACCTTTTCTAAAAGAAATCCCATGGGTTCTGAGATTTATTTAATAAAACAATTTTATTAGTTAAATTAATAAATTTTTGACTAGGTGTGTATGTCAAAGATCCAGACGCATTAGTATATTGACAGTATTAACAGAGCATTAGGTTCATAATGCCAGGAGAGAATGTGATCATTTATTTTTGAATAAATGAAAAAAGAATAAATTATATTCACATTAGTTTTTATTGCTAAGCACAACTTTTTATACAGTGCATCTTTGAAAACCGGTCATTCATGTTTAGAATATGTAGTAGCATTCAATGAGCTATAAAATTCCGCTAATTTAAATAGCCAGTGTCCTAAGGCACATCGGCTATGTGTACCCATGAAATAGTATCTATCAAATTGCAGTTTGTCCATTTTCAAATTAAAATTAAATCGTTTTGATCTGATATTTTTGCATTCTGAGTTTTAAAAAATCATATTTCTGTTATGTTTTATAATAGTAAAACTTCTTTCTCAACATTTGTAGTTTTCCAAAGATTTCCAACATATATAGTTTTCAAGGAATTAATCTTTTTGCTCTTGTATAAATTTCCATGCCCCTAAATTTATGTTGTCTCCAACAAATAATCCATCAGTTTTCCCATAGTCAGGTCACTAGACAAAGTTTCAAGGAATTACAGGTAGCTACTGTCATCTCTTTGATGAAATTAAAATTATTTTGTCAGTTTATTTCATTGAATAAAAGATTACCATTAGAAATGACAGTTTCCCTATTTAAAATCTAAAAATAAAAACAAATCTGACTTCCATATATTTAAAGAAAACTTAAATAATCTGTATTCAAATAATCAAAAGGTTTTTGCATTAGTTTCTCCAACAATATTCAAATGACTAAAGACTTTTCTAAATAAGCATCACCATTTATTGTATGATACATATGACGCTTATTCATGACATCAATCTTGCTCTAGAATGGCTTTTCTTCTGCAGATAGAACAGAGCAAAGAGGATCAAGTCAGAGAAAAAGAATAAACACGTTCATAAGTCAGAATCATGCTTATCCCTCTGTTCTAGAAACTAAGTAGTGTTAACTTAAATAAAATCTGCCATAGTATATTGAAATACGCTGAAAATTTTAAGATATGTTTGCATTTTTATGATGATTATGTATCAGAGATACTCTGTTCTTGATATTTGTAATGAATATGATATGAAATTATTATAATAGTGATATAAAATAACTTTTATTTGTAAACCAGTTTTAAAGGGCTTAAGCTGCCGGTTAACCTTGATTAACCACATAATCAGAAATAGGTACTGCCTCCATCACGCTTTAAATATATTTTTATTTGTAATATGTGCATGAGTGCACAAAAATTGACCCTATGACATGAAAAGGTTAAAATGGACAGCCCATCTCTACTTCTGCTACACCCCTTCGTCAGACAGCCAGAAAGGAAAGAAATCTAAAGCAGAGAATGTAAACTGAAATACCTCTGGGACCAGGCAGGAAACATAAACAAGTGAAGCAAGAAATAAATTGGGAGCTGTGGGGTGTGGGAGGCACTGGGGAGCTCAGGCTAAATCTAAAGAGGACGGTCAGCGTTCAGTCTTAGCCTTTTGCTGCCCCAGAGAAATACCTGCCTGGCAACTTGTGCCTGGTGTGCCCTGCACCCATTTTATGGCTCTATTTACTTCATAGTCTATGTGAACCTGGGGTGATTGTGCAAACACTGATGTCCTGTGTTGCCACATCTTAGGATTTGTTTCCAGATATTCTGGACATTTGGATGTTCATATCTGACATCTCTCAATTTTTAAATTTTATCAATTTTAATTCAACTTTTAAAAATACCCTTGGAGAAATACAGGAAAACTAGCCTACCAGAACTTCATATGTAATCTCATATATAATATTATTACTGGGATAAAAGGAAGTTCATTTTCCAAGTCTAGGATATTCTGGAGACATACAGCAGAATGCTATGATCAGAGCATCCCATCTGACCACCATATCATAATTTGGAAGATATATTCTGAAGTCTTTATTGGAACTGAGAGGAAATGGAACTCATTTATTTTTGGCAGTTTTAGAGCCCTATAGTCTGCTTCAATAATAACTTCAGGGATATGTAGGTCTGTTACATTGAAGTTACAGTGAAGCACAGTTGGCTAAATCCTTAGAGCAGGTGACTATGTATACAGACTAGGTTGCTGGCAAAAGATCAGGATTCAGTGGCAGGCCAGCCAGCTAATTTAAGAAAATCTATGTACCATAGCTTTTAAGAACAAAATTGGAGTTATATAGCATCTCACCTACCCATCTATCCATCATCCATTCATGCATCCGTCCATCCATTTATACATCCATCCTTACGACCACCTACCTATCCTTCTCTCTCTCTCTCTCTCTCTCTCTCTCTCTCTCTCTCTCTCTCTCTCTCTCTCTCTCCTTCACTCCCTCCCTCCCACCTTCTTTCCTCTCTCCCTCCCTCCATTCTTTCCTGTTTTCCATCCACCCACCCACAAACCTATCCATCATCCACCCATCCACCCATCCGTCTTTCCATTCATTCAGTCAACAAACATTTATGCCACATGTTATACCAGTATTTACACTAGAGATTGCAACCTTAAGATGCAAGGGCTAAATCTAGAATCCAGAAATATTTGTCAAAGAATGTATAAATAAGAACATAATGTAAATCTTATAGAAAGTGTACATACTCTCTAGTTCCAAGTCCCAGAACTCCATTTTGCCTAGGCCAAGTTCCACACAGTTTGTTTAAAAGAGCCACCTTTTACTAGTGTTTGCTCTGTGCCATGCTGCACTGGGTGCTTTATATACAAATCTCATTTTTTCTCACAACAACCCCAAAAGTTTGGCATTAGTATTCCCATTTTACTAATAGTAATTTTGGGCCTAGAGAGGTCCAGTGATTTGCCCCAAGTTACACAGCTTATAAGGTTCAGACAAAATATGAACTTGGGTCAGTTGGGCATGGGTCAGTCTCGCAATATCTGTGAGCTCTTTACATGACAACTTAAAAAAGGATTTGGGAAAATGGGACAAATGGAACTAGCCCTTACTGATCACCTAATTCTATGACTGGTGTTTCACACCCTATATCTCAGTTAAAGATAAATACAAATATTAAATTATGTTCACATTGAAGTTTTTTTTTTTTTTAATTTTAGACATATACTTCTGTTTTTTACTTTTATCCTTCAAGACCAAATTGATTATTTGTACAGATTATGCATAATCTAGGGTCTACTTCCGTCATAAGTATGAATTTCACCCCAAAAGTAGGATGTGTAAGAAATTTCACTTTTACACCCACATCAGTTTATATTCCTGATTTATAGTAAGTCCCACTCTAAACTCTAACCTCACTACTGGTTGGACAGAAATATTAAGTATTACTGGGATTCCAGGACCCTATCCTCACATTTCTCCTCCTCAAAGGTCCTGTGCAGTCCGGTAGTCTCAGGCTACTCATTCTTTCACCTTCCGTCTGCACTGGTCACTGCTAGTGTCATCACTGTCCATGCTTACAAGGTTGCTTGAACGCCGGTACTCCAGGGCTTCTATGCCTACCTGGGGTCCAAGCATCCTTGCCTGAGCCTCCCAGCCTCCCACGGAGCCCATTCCCTTGAAAACCTGCTGCCTACCGGGCTGTTGGGAAAGGACAGGCTACCTGCCTAACTATCATGGACCCTGCAGACATCCCTCTTCCTGAGTCTTGAATCTTTTTTTTTTTTAAGATTTAATAACCCTTTTCAGATTCTTTATTTTTTAAGTAGTTTCAGGTGTACTAAACAAGGTAATAGTTAGACATTTACACCTCTCACAAAGTGATAACCCCCTCCCCCAATCTGCTACCCCTCTGACATCATATATAGCTGTTACAATACCATTGACACTATTCCTCATGCTGTACTGTCACAGGATGTGGAGTTCAATCTTGAATTTTCCTCTCTGCTTTCCCTCACCATTTTTGCCTCCCTGCCAGCCTCAGAAGCACACCTCTGTTTCCTTCTCTAAGCATATTGCCCTCAATCAGGGGAGGCTTATGATTTAAAAAGATCTAAAAATAAGTTTGCTTCAAGCAACTTCAGCTTTGGCTTGTGCATGGCAACTCTACCCGATAACAGGAAACAAAAGACCAGGAAACTTTCTTACAGGGGTAGAGGAGAAGGAAATATTCAAGGGTTTAGGGTTGTTTTTACAGAAAGAAAAAATAAAGATTGTTCAGCTTTTCACTTTTATTGTAAGTAACGAGATTAATGCAAGAGGTTTACTTGAAACTTAGCATAGTGAGTATAAATCAGGCTTGGAAGTTGAAATCCAGTCCTACCACAAATTATAATCTCTCTATACATTCGTATTTTTCCATCTGTAAAATGGAGATAATAATGGATTTTATAGGGTTATGTTTGAGTGAGTTTTAAACATAATATGATAGCACATTCTCTCAACACACTTTTCCAAGCAGGTCTAAGAGTTTAGAGTAATGCCTGCAACATAGTAAGCTCTAAGTTCTATTTGATATTTCTTGAATTTAATAATGCAATAAAACAGAATTCAATAGATTGAATAGAAACAGGAACAAATTATATGAAGCTGCAGCTCTTTGAATATCAATTTTGAGAATAATTCAATTGTGAACTTTTAGTCCTAAATGATGTAAGTTATTTTTAGAAGACCTTAAGTCAGCTTTATACTTCTGATCATAATATACCTAAATAGGCTTGAATTATCACATCTAAATTTGAAACTCCAACCAAATCTCCATTGTAATTTTTCTCTTCGCCTTGAAGTAATTTTAACTATGCCTACATCTCATTTGTAAATTTTCTTCCTACATCTTCATACAGAACGATTAAAAAATTTAATTTAAAAAGTCATGTAATTAAAGTAATGCATTTCTCAGAAACACACCATTCTGCTATGCAAATATCTCCATAGGGAAAATTTAACATTAACAAATACATTCACTTAAATTGGCTGAAAATTGAGGAAAAAAATTTAATTGGCTACTCGTGAATCATTATTAATAAATCGGCCCATTTGATGTAAAGATCGATATTATGTTCATTTCAAAAGTGATTTTTGTTTTTGGTAAGTGGGTCCTACAGCATTATGTCTTCATATTTGTGAGTTATTGCACCCTGGCTAGTATTTTCATTGCTGCCTTATGTTTATTTGCTGCGAATCCCTCTCAAAACTGTGTGCATTGGTTATAATGGTAATGAGAAAGATAACTCAAACTAAAATTTAAATTACAAAAGCTTTGGGGTTTTAGAAAGATAGGGTTAAGTTTAACTCATTTTCAGCATGTGCAGGCTTAATTATGCATGGGATGGAATAGAATAGGCAAATTGCAGCATAATAATAATAAATTGAAAACATATAACCTGTACAATACTTAAACTGGCTTTAATATTCCTAAAATACCACGTTTTTCCTTTTCATTTGTCTCTTCATCCTCTCTTTTCAAGTCCTCCCCTCTACCATTAGCGGATAATGATTTCTCAGGATCTAGACCCAGTATTACTCTATTAAATTTTGCTTGCTCTATTGTCTCGGATTAACATCTTTGTGATTTCTGGTTTGTTTTTGTTGTCTTTCTCAAGTCTCTGACTTGGTAGTGGTAGCGAAGGACAGAGATCTCCCAGTGTCTTAGATAATGCCTCTTGCTGTAATAGTACCCCACCTGAGAGGAAGCCTCTGGGAGCTCCATTACCAAGTGTAATCACTGATCATTGTGTCCACGGTTTCATTGTGATAACAGACTAATTGCAGCTGTTACAGGGATGCCCGTTAAGTAATCCGTGGTTCTCAAAGGCAGCTTTGTTTTGTAGGACCATCTTTGACAAGACTCAATTGGCAGATATTTTTCTAGCGAATGTTCGTCCCAGATGCTGCTAGTATTTAAATAGGAGGTGCCAAGCTTTAGATAGAAGTATAAAATCATTTGATATTTTAAAATCTGGGAGTCTAAAATAAACTCATAGAAAGAACAGTGGTTTTGTATGTGGAAAAGTGCCCTGTACTTGGTAAAATAGATTTTTCAATGTTTATATGTTAAAGACAGCAGGGACATTATATGTAATATTAATGTAACACCATGGTTGAACAATTGTGAACATCAGTGATAACACCCCATATGCAGCATGTGTATCTTCATTATCTCCTATTCAGGATTGTGTTTTCTTTTTTTGAAGTCTAATTACCAATTTGTGAAATTTTGGAGACTATTTACCATTCCAAGAAATCCTGAGGGTCTAAACCAACAATGAAAACTAGTCTGTTTTTCCCAGATACCTATTGAGTAAACCAGTTTGAAACATAAGAAAGTATATCCCCTCTAAATGTTCTTCTACAGTTAAATTCCAAACTAACGCAGTGCAGAAGTTTCATTTTCTCTTTATACATAATTTATGTCTTGGTATCCCTTCAAATAAAATTCCTGTATGAATGATCACAGCCTCTCCCATGTCTGTGTGATGCTGACACAATGAACAGGAAAATAAAACCAAGGGAATGAAAATGAATGTGTTGGTTTCATTACATTGTTAAGTCAGTTTTGTGCATTGAGTGATTTAGCATTTTAATAATAAATAATATTTCCAGTTATTTAACATGTGCTCAATATAAAGAAGACGTTAAGGCATTCCTATGTTAAAGTCAGAAAGAGCAAAGCTGCCAGATGGCTAGTAACCAGATTAAAACAAAATTACAATGTTATTTTAAAAGGATTAAGCAGGTTTAATTTTTTTTCCAAAATACTTTTATTTATAGGCAGCAATTAGGAGAAACAAAGTGTACCAGCACACAGTTAAACTGGCTTTTATTCTTCACTTGAGACTAGTTCTAATTGATCACTGTGCTATTGTATGATTTGATTGTGCTGACAGTTACATGCCACTGTTCCCATAATAACAATTTTTCTTCTTTGTTCAAATGAATTTCCTAATTACACGTGTGATGGGATGTTTTAATTCTTTTCCCTTTTCAAATCCACCTTCCTGTTGCAATGCATGATGGGCAGGCTCAATATTGTGCATGACACCCGCTACAAGTGTTGGTAGGTGCCAGCTTTGTTTCTTGATTATCTTAAACCTATGGTGCACCTCAAAGCCCCTCAAAATCCACTGCTAAGTTTAACTTATATCTATTGGGCAAGTCCATTTCCCTTTTACTAACACCTGTCAATTAAATGTCATTTTCTATTTAATTGACATGGACTCACATAAATGTTTTCTTTACACACAAGTTTCCTTTAGTCACCTTTGGTGGATTTTGATTGGACTATGAGTTCCAGTGTGTAAAAAAAAAAATCTATCTCATAAAAGTAATATATTGTATATTTTTCTAATAGTAAATAAGAAAAATTACTTTCATTCAAACAGATAACTGTATATATGAAGTAAATATCTGTATGTTGACTTAGATTTTGAATGTCTATGAACACTATATAAAATTCTTGTTTTTGACTTAGCAAATTAAGCCTGTTTGTGTCAATTTTCTTGATTTGATGGTAACAAGCTTTTTTTCCCCTTTTTTTTTTTCTCTTTCATCCCCCTGCCCTTTCTCTCCTTGGAATGTTGTCCTGCTTTGCGCTGTGATTGCATGTCACTCGCTGGTGATGATGTCCCGTCACATGGCTTACTGCTGTGATAAATACCATGCCCAATTACCCCTCCATGTTGCCATGGTTTCCATGTTGCCACACTCTTCTGTATGTTTGCTTATATGATTTTCCCTCCGAAAGTTCCCATGGTGCACGGTGCTACGCCAGCCACTGTGTCCGCAGCAACAACATCTGCCACAAGTGTTCCCTTCGCTGCAACAGCCACAGCCAACCAGGTTTGCTAATTTACAGCTTTGTTTCTTACAAACCAACTCTAATAGGGCTCAATCCAACAGCCCTTATGCACGTGGATTTCCCATTGAGGTCAGTGGGAATCGTGTGTATGTGAGGGCTGTAGTGGGTGCTTTAATAGCATGGGGTTTCAAAGATACCTCTTGTTGGCCTACACATTCTCTCTATGACGAGCCGCAGAATGCTTTTTTGCCATTTGTTAAGTGCTCCCGAGTTGTCGCAGCTCCATTTCTAAAGCTACTAAAATGATATTTACACAAGCAATTCTCATTTGGCCTCCAACCAACTGTGCAGGTATTTCGACCAATCAAAACTGTAGCTAATTTTTAAAAAAAAGTATTTGTTTTTTTCAGTTACAGTTGACATTCAAAAAAATGTGGCTAATTGTAAGGTTTTTATTATAAGTATTTGGTATATACAATTTCTCAATTCTTGCCTAAATTCTTAATAAAAAGCAAAATATTCAAATGTATGACATATGCCACAAATGACTACTCTTGTAAATAGAGTTTGTTGTAAATGTTTTATAGTTTTATTTGTTTGATAAGCAGATTGCGTATTCCAAGTAAGTAGGAAAAAAGAAAAACAACCTTAGTGTTTTTATTTCTGTAACTACTCAGCATAAATGTTGGGGAGTTGTGAAGGAAGAAAAAACACATTAAATATGGTAAATTGAGTCATTCTGTGTTCCATACAAGTTTATAGAGTAACAATTACACAGGTTACTTTTAAGTAAAAGGGAACTGTTTCAGAAACTTAAATTTTATGATATACAAGAATGACTAAAAGAAAATGATTATTAAAATATTTAAAAGTTAAAAATTGACATTGATTCAATGAGCATTTTTCTGATGCTATTTAAAATTATGTTCTAAAAATACTGGTTGACTCATAATCAAATTTATGTAAAGTAGGTTTTGGCTTGAATATACAGATATGTTTGTTACGAAAGCAAAGTTCAATGGGGTTAAGAGCATATGAAAAAATTTAGAGCCAAATCAAATTTCAGGTAACCCCCAGACTGAGGTTAAATGTAGCCCAGTGAATGTCAAAAGAACCAGTATCAGATGGGAATCAACATGTTGTCCCTTGGGAAGAGAAGACCAATCAAGTGCCATCTGAATTGGTAGTTATGGCTACGAGGAGTGGCCACCCTGGTCTCTACAATACACTCTGTACTGTTGAAGAAGACCTGTAAGCTATTAGTACAGCTATTAAAAACATTCAAGAGCAGTATGCCAAGTGGATGTATATTAAAGTTTCAGACAGGCTTTAAACATTTCTTGGCAAAGATCCTTAGTTTTTCTGAAGCTTGTCAAAATAGCCCTAGATCTATGCTAACACATCAGACTCATTTACAAGAATGCTAGATTGTGCATATGTGGCATGTTCATAATCTATGGCAGAAATTTCTTAATGGATTCGATACAATCCATTTATGGTGTAGATCAATGATGCTCAACTCTCTTGTGTGTACCATGTATGACCATAGAATTGCTGGTGTAAGCGGAACTATAGCAAAGCAAATTTCAACATGCCCTTGGCCACCTGGATTGTAGGGGACACTTTACTTTTTGCATTGTGCTGTGACCATTTCATGCATAATCTTGGGTCTTCATACTGTTTTACAACCAAAACAAAGACAAGGGAATGGATATATATATACACACATATATTATATCTACATATACATACATATGTATATGCCTACAGTACATTAGCGATGCTGGAAATAGCTGATGCCACAAAATGCAGCCTGCATGCATGCAGAAGTTTATAGCTGGCCCTTCATCTGCATCGATTGGTGTTGAAGGTCCTTGGTATGTTTCGACAGCCCCATCCTTGATGCTTCTACACTGTTGGGTGCAACATCCTGTCCTGCAGCAGCAGGAAAAATGGTATGAGAAGCTTCATTATGCTTGGAGCACATTTTCGTGCCATTTGCCAACGCTGTAAAGTTGTGTAAAGATGTTAGTTGAGAAATGGAAATAAAAGAGAGACATATTAATTTACACTCCAGACTGTGGATTGTAATATGTTGAATTAGTCTAGAACATCTAAATCGAAACAACAAAAACATGCCTTCATGTATGTGATCTCACTATTCTCACATCAACCTTGCTGAAATGGGGTTAGTGCCATTTTATAGATGAAGAAATTTAAGCATGGAGTGCTGGAGTGCTTTGCTCAAGGTTACACAACCAGGCAATAGACCACTAGTGTTAGAGCCCGTGCTTTCAGTCCTCTGATAGTCTTAGTCTGTTGCGCTGCCTCCCCCAGGTTAGCAGCTGTAATTCTGGGTTGGAGGAGAATCAGGCCACAAATTGGCTTTGGGAACTATTGAAATAAGTCACCTCTCTATTGGTTTCTTACTGTATTTTCTCTCAAGTTTTTAAGTTCTCTTGCCCATTTAAAATACAATAAAATGTGCAATCAGGATTCAGAAATATGTTGTGACATAAACTTGTGCCCTAATCCAGTTCTTTTGAAATACTCTTCTATAAGTCCACACCTGGTATTTTAAATTGGAAAAGAAAGTTACACACCATAAGTTGAACAAAACTGTGAGAAATTGGTTGCACAAAAATAGGCAAGACATTTCCTATTTTGATTTCTGAATTACTGAATAACTGAAACCACAGGTGTGTGTGTGTGTGTGTGTGTGTATGTGTGCGCGCACATGCGCGCGTGTGTAGGCCAACAAAAAGGACTTCTTTCAATTATTGCTCTGCATGAAATTTTGATAGTTTTACTTCCCTTACTTCCTAAAAACCAATAACATTTATAGAATGGTATTTAACACAAAGATTAAAAAAATGAGTTGCTACTTTGGCATTAAGTTTACATTAACTTACTGTTATGTTGACCAGACAAGGACTATCACCTCACAGCTGAATTTCACTTTCTTTAAAAAACTTAATATTAAAATGTTTTCATGTCTTGGTTGTTGGCTTGCTCGCATGGATCATTCATTAAATAATCTTTTATTTGCTAGATACCCATAATATCTGCCGAACATCTGACTAGCCACAAGTATGTTACCCAGATGTAGAATTTTCATCACTAAACAGTAAGTTTATTATGTAATATATAGTATATATTCGTGGTGGTTTCTTAAGATAACAATTGTTTAATGCGCTTAAGAAAATTTTTGCACCTTTCTGAGAAAATACTTATATAGAGCTCACATTTTTTATCTTAGATGGGTTATGAAGGATTCCATCATGAAATTTTGTAATAAATATGTTAATATCACTTAAATATACATAATACTTAGGGAAAATAAATTTTGTGTTTATTTCATATTAGAAATAAACACAAGCATGAAAGAAAAATACGATTTAAAACTAAATAGAAGGAGTAGATGAGGGACTGACAAACTGTTTCTTAAAAGACCAGATAGTAAATATTTTTGGTTATGTGGGCCATATGATTTCTGTTGCCACACTTCTCTGTTACAGCTACTCAACTCTGCCATTGTAGCATGAAAGCAGCCAGAAACCATATGTAAATGAAAGGGTGTGGCTGTGTTCCAATAAAACTTTATTTGCAAAAAATAGGCAGCAGGCCAGATTTGGCTCACAGGTAGTAGTTTTCTAATCCCTATTGTAGATCGTCATTTATTTTATTTTTTAATATTTTTGTAAAATCCTAAATGAGAACATATACCCACAACACCTCATGCTTCACCACCCACAGGGTCATTAGAATGTAGATTCTAAGTTTAAATAAGTATATACACACACTCACATACAGAGGGTGCCAAAAAAATGTATACAGTACATGCATACACATACATCTACATATCCAAATAAACTTTAGGTACTTTGAAAGTGTCATCTCGGACAATCATATAATTCTGAAAATGTTGCTATTGTTCAAAAATAGTTTAAAGGTCTAATAGTTTACCTTCAGACACATTGACTTACATACTTGCCAAGGTGGCCATTTTTCATCCTTAGAGCATATATTTTATTCAATACGCATGCATCCACATTATCGTATGTGCTCAGAAGTATATTAGGTCATTGTTTTTATATGTTAAAAGAGCCACAACACTTAAAACTGAGTCTGGTACATAAGATGAGTGATCATTCTTTGTTGCTTCCTTTCATTCATTTATCTCTTCATTAACACATTTACGACTGATGTTTTGGTGCTACTGTGTATTAGCTACCATGTCAGTGAGGGAAAGGTGAACACACAATGAGATAAAAATGTAAATTTCAGCACGCTATATTAAAATAAGAGAGGTTTGAACAAATTTCTCTTGGCGCAAAGGTGAAGGTGTCCCAACAGAGTCAGAAAATCAGTGAATTTGGACAATGAAGGTTGTTATAGAGAGAAGGGAGGAGTATGGGCCTTATAGAAGGATAGCATGTCTAGTCAGGAGATGGTGGCAGAGAACCAGTTCAGGGGCCCTTGTGATGATAACCTATAACAAGAGCTGGACAAAGGTCGAGGCCATGCAGAAGAGGATAAACAAAATTTGATAGCCATTTAGGAAAGAAATGATAAACTCTGTCTACCAAAGACATATTACCATCATGAATTAAATGACTGAAAATTGTTTTTGTTTATTTCATAAGCGTTCTCTATGCAGTTCTAATAATAACATTCATTATTCTGAACAATAGCTACATTTTTTAATAAGCACATTGCTTTGTAGTATGTAGGTTTGGAAGAAGAGTTCTGTTGACATATTAAAAAAAATCTGTTCCAAGCTTTAATAATCAATTGAGTATGTTTGGTATTATATATACATAACTGGGTTCTATTTCTTAGCAATGATCCACGTTGAAAAAAATGATACCAAGTGGCTGTAAGTCCAGCAATTAGCGAACCAGTGGATTTGTTTGTGTCAAAACTTAGGCTTATAATGTTGCGTTTTTATAACAAATGATTGGTCATTTTCATGAGGAGTTGCAATATTTAAACTGGTTAGTGAGTGCAGCAAAATGGTGGGTTTTTTAATAATCAAGGTGGTATTCTAAAGTATACGTTTCATATGTAAAGTTTCTCTGAGGAGAACAAATTTCATATAAAAACTGGAACTACTTACAAGTACAATATAATATCTATTCAATCTTAATTCATCAGGAGCATAAGGAATGATGTTTATTTTTCTTGGTTTTAGAGAAAAAAAATCACCCCAAAATTTAAATTCTCCAAAACAGTCATTTTTTTTTTTCAAACACATGCTGTGCTAATCAAACACCCAAATACATTAATGCTCCTCGACATATGATGGGGTTATGTCCTGATAACCCATTATAAATTCAAAATACTGTAAGTTGAAAATGCATTTAATACACCTAACCTACCGAACATCACAGCTCAGCCTAGCTGGTTTCTACTGAGTGATTATTGTTTCCGCACCATTGTAAAGTCAAAAAATCTTAATTATAACTATTGTAAAGTCTGTGTAGTGAATCATGTTTAATAGGACTTGTTGCATGGATTTTAATTCTGTAGGCCAGATCATTCCTCTTGAAACCTATGAGACTTTAGAGGGGAAGTAAAGTGAGTTTAAGTTCTGCCCCACAATGATAGTGCTAAAAAAGAGCTCTACTGTGTTATGCCCCTTGTTTCTGCACATTTATTTTACACTTTTAGCTTAGTGTTGGGTGGTACTTGAGCAGAATGTACAGTTTCATTAAGCTCTGCATGTCATTGTATTCTGTTAGAGTTGATAAACAAATTTAGATCGATTTGTACTTGTAAAGTGTTTTCTGTTTTTATCTGAAGGCATAATGTCATACATTTCACACTTGAAATCAAGAAATACAATTTTCATATTAAATATATATTGGAAACTGCTTTTAGATATTGTCTGTTTTAACAAATATTATCTCTTTTTCCCTTATAGATCATACTAAAGAGGAAAGGACAGTGTGCTTGGTTAGCGTAAAGGACGAGGTCATTAGCCATATTGTATATACCGTCAAGCAACACACACAAAAACCCCTCAGCCACAAGACATCCACACATTGCATGTTAATCAGAAGAAAAGACAACATGGAAATCCACTGCACACTGTTGCCTATACACTTTGTACATTTAATTGATATTCGTGCTGAGGTGATACTCCTGTCTCAAAGAACGACATCGTCTTTCTTTTCTAGCACAGAGTTATGCATTAAAATATGCATACCTAATTAGTTTCCTGTATATTCATGTCATCTTGAAAAGACAGACTATGGTGTAACCATGATTCTATTATGTATTGGTACGTCTGTAGACCAAGATATAATTTTTTAAAAATAAGTTTATTTCTTTCAAGGTTTACAAATAACAAAGGTGCACCTTGTATTTAAAATTGCCATTATAGATGAGAGTGTGCATGCACAGTCATTTTTGTTTAAGAGTAATATTTTTAATGTAATAGATTGTAAGATGTGGTGAGGGAGGGATCTGACAGAGATGAATGTGCCAAGCAAAACCACAACTGTGTATCTTTTAAAGCACATCATGGCTTTAAGTACCATGTTGTTAAGGATTCTCATGAAGTGCCATAGACTGTACATCAAATTAGAGTATTATTTCTTCAGTGTTATTGTTTTCAGAGCCACATTTTTTTGTTGCTTATTTGCTAGTACTAATCAGTCAAAGGGCACCATTCTTTTTTTTTTTTTTTTGAAACCAAAGCTGTCTCAGAAATGGCCAATTTAACTTTACAGTAACAATAGACAGCACAACACAAATTCTCTCAATACAGATAAACTCACACATACTGGAGATATATGTAATAGATATATATATATAAAAATTATTTTAATGCATTGTAGTGTAATATTTATGCATACTATACTGTATAACATGTTATTCAAAAGGGATATGCCATTTCTGAGACACAATAACAAAAAGTAATGTTTGAGGAAATTATTTTGCTTCTATTTATAGCTCTGTCAAAAGTCAAAAGACTATAAATGCTTTGCAAAAATGGTTTCACGTTTGCTTAAACGCTTCATCACAGTCACATTTAAAATAGTGACTCTAAACAAAGAAGAAAGCAGCACTGTCATCAGATGCATGATAAACCAAAATATGAAAATGGGAAATGTCTAATTAACCTAGCAATTGGGTGGGTTAAGTACATGGGTGAATTTTATATGTGATTTGTTTTGTTTTGTTCAGATTAACTGCTTATAGCCTTAGAAAGCCTTTTACAAAATTAAAAAAAAATAGATGTGCATTCAGTTTTTAAGAATGGATTCATCCAAAGGAATTCCTTTTTTGTGGTTTGGATTTTGCAGCTAGTAAAGGATATTTTTGCTCTGTTCAGCAGTTCTAAAAATTGCTGAAGTAGGGGCCAGGTCACTGGTAGTTAGAGTATGGAATGGGAGAAGTGAAAGTTCTGTTATAGAACTTTCCATACTTCCAAGTTTACTGCAAGTTTTTATGCTTGAGAGAGATGCTTTCTAATATAAGACTGATGTGTTGATTTTACTGATTGTACTGTACATCTATTAAAGCCTTAGATTATTACATTACGGGTTGGAACCCATACCAATGTAATTTCAATCGTGTTAAGAGAGTAATGGTGACTTTCACATGTTATTGTAGTTAGTTACATTATAGAATATTACTTATTTTTCTTGTTAAAAATGTAGTTTTTCATTTCCTACATTTATTAAATTTCATTTTCTATTAACAATTGAATACCATTTCAGTTTATAGACTATTGTTTTATTAGATTTTACCGATGAATTTTTCAAAATACAAAAAAAAATTAAAGTAGTTTTTCCTTCATAACATACTCAGTTTTGAATTACATGTAGTGTCATATGAATATTCGTATTATTGTTAACTAAATGATTTATATTTTACTGATTTAATATTAAAGTGTAAGAATGTCAGTCATTGTTAGTTCTTGTCTAGTTTTCATTAAAAGAACAAAGATCTTTTATATGGATATCTTATAAATATATAATCATTGCTAAGTAAGAAGTTAAGTTGTTGCTATGGCAACAATCCTGGCAGACAATTGAGTAATATTTTGATGATTTATTTTGTTTGTAATTAGTTATTATAAGAAGATCTAGATCCTAGATATTAGAATAAAATTTATTTTCTACTGTATCCATTTCAAATGTTAAAGTATTGTTTAATATTTTTGAAATATCCCTGAATATCAGGCCTTGTTATAAATAAGCTGCATAATCAATAAATAGAACAAGGGACTTTTTGTTGATAATCCAAATACTCAAAGTTTACGTAATGAGAATTATAGCGTGTGTGCAAACTCTTGAGGGTTGATTATGCTGCAGTTTAGCATGTTGGAACGTCTAGAGAGAAGGTTGACTTTTTGCACTTCTGTATATAGTCAAAAGAGAGAAACCTGTATAATAGTAAGATCTTATTTTGAATAAAAACGTCTATAATTACAAGGAGTTTTGTTAAGGCTAATAAAATGACAGACTGAGCAAAATTGCTTTTGCAAAAGTGGCACAGAGTTAGCACTCCATACCCCTTGAAACATGTTGCTTTGCTTTTTGTGAACAGCTTGTAGTTTGCCAGGATTTTTTCAGCTGGAAAGATAATACCATCCTTCCGAGATCTCATGACTGACAAAAACTCCATTGGGCCAAATCTGCCTGAAGATCATTACCAAAAATAGCAGGTACTTCAACCATTAAGGTGAAATCATGGATCAAATATTCCTTACATTTTTCAAAACTACTGCATGTTTAAAACTTCAACAAAAAAAAAAAAAAAAAAGGAGAGAGAGAACTATACTAAGGACATATATTATTCAAATCAGTTGCTGCCAATTTCAGTGGTTTATTGTTCACACACACACAAAAGTCTTCAAAACAAGTATTGACTTTCACAAAATTTAAACCATAAACAGGCAAACCAAACAGCACACCGTAGCTATAGTTGTTATGTGATTGTTTTTTAATTGCTGTAGGATCCTGTTCTTTCAGCAGGTGAAAAAAAATAAAACAGTTAAAAATTTTCATGGTTTTAATTTTCAACTCAGAAGCACTCAAAAAAGCAAATGTGATATTAGGGCACTTGTTTAATGAAATCATGTAGCCAGCCTTCACTCTAGCTGGTTATAAAGTTGCACTTATCAGCAACCCTACCACTTTCATCTGCTGAAAGGACAGATGTGCTTGGTTTTACTATTATGTAATCACAACTTACTTTCTGCTTGTAGTTGCTTAAAATTATGTATTTTGTCTTGGGCTGCAATTTGTTTTATGCTTATTTTATTATTACTGCAGTAGTTGACTTTGCTGTATGGAAAAATAAAGTGAAATTGCCCTAATAAAACTTCTCTTTCTTAAGTATATTTGTGTATCTGAGATTGAAGAGTAAATTATTTTTGCGCCTTTCAAGTATTCATGCATGCCTGCCATTGCAAACATATTGATACGAAAATTCATCTTCTGGTTTTAGCTGATTGCAAGTAAGGTATTCACTGTTTTCCTCACTAAGTAGCCTTTGATACAAAGAATGAGAATGTGAATCTGATATACTGTGACAATCCTATGCCCATTGTTTTCTGAAAAATCTTGCCCTACTCTCCCCTTACAGTTTAAGTGCTGTTTGATATGATTTTAGGTGTAGGGGGAAAACTGTAAGGAAAACAAAAGACATTCTCTTATCAGTTCTAGATCACTGTCTTTTTATTAAAGAATGTTATTTGTCTGACTGCCCCAGGAGACTAAAAATCAGGCAATATAAGAGAATATTTCCATAAAGAAATAAAGATGACACTTGATTCAGAGGGGTAAAAGAATTTACTTACACATACACAGCTGAGCCAGGCTGTGACATAACTCACGCCTGAGGGTGTGTGTGCGTGTGTGAATTGTGTGAATTTTTAAATGGTGAATTAAATACGTGGTTGAAGTGAGGCCTGGTTTCCCAGATAGCTTTGCATTTTGCAGTTTCCACAGATAGCCAGTGAAGGCCAAAGTTCCATTGTGAAGAAGTTTGCTCCTTTAATCGCTTAGTGCTGCTACTTGATGTGACTGTGCCACTGGGTCTCTCCTCAAAAGCTGCAAATTCTCCTTTGCGGGTCAATTTTTTTCCCTAAACTTCTTGCAATAAATATAAGTGCATTATTTATACTTAATATGATTCTTTTACAGGTTGCATGCTATAGAACATTTCTGTTATTCTCAGTAGATCTAACTATTCAAGATGCTGCCTATCAAAAAACGAGTAGCTGGGGCCGGCCCGGTGGCTCAGGCGGTTAGAGCTCCATGCCCCTAACTCTGAAGGCTGCCGGTTCGATTCCCACATGGGCCAGTGGGCTCTCAACCACGAGGTTGCCAGTTCAACTCCTCAAGTCCTGCAAGGGATGGTGGGCAGCGCCCCCTGCAACTAAGATTGAACAGGGCACCTTGAGCTGAGCTGCCGCTGAGCTCCCAGATGGTTCAGTTGGTTGGAGCGTGTCCTCTCAACCACAAGGTTGCTGGTTGGACTCCCGCAAGGGATGGTGGGCTGTGCCCCCTGCAACCAGCAATGGCAACTGAACCTGGAGCTGAGCTGCGCCCTCCACAACTAAGACTGAAAGGATGACAACTTGAAGCTGAACGGCACCCTCCACAACTAAGATTGAAAGGACAACAACTTCACTTGGAAAAAAGTCCTGGAAGTACACACTGTTCCCCAACAAAGTCCTGTTCCCCTTCCCCAATAAAAAAAAAAAAAAAATAGCTGCCCCTGTGATGATTATCTAAAGCTGTTCCCAACCTTTCTGAGTAACATGAAAACATCCAGCTTTCTCCAATTAGTGTTAATACTTTGGCTATCTTTAATTGAAAAACAATTTACAATTACAGAAAGCAATTGTAATATTTTCAGTACTTTAAGTGAAACCGTGTTTTATTAATCACAACAGCATGTTCATGAAACTGAAAAATGGTATCTGAGAGAAATTCATTCTCCACTTACTGTTCAGAAGGAGTTATTACTACAGCAACCACTAGGGGTCCTCAGTTCACAAGATGGGACCCTGTTTTAGACGTCATTAGTCTTATTTGAGAAACAAAACCTTTTACTGGAGCCTATTATTTCATTACAGACTCTAGAAACTCATGGAGCTCACACTTTGAAATGACCCTGAAGGTCAGTGACATGCAGCAATCCATAATTTTACTGAGGCACGATTTTGAGCAGTAGCTTCCATCATACAGGAAATAGTCACTTAATATGTACAGGAACCTATGGGACACTGAGCAACAAGATGTCATTTTCTACTTGTTATTACTCCATTCTCTGATGAGTCTAAGGCTTTAATATTTGAGGTGCTCTAGTATGTGTTCTGAAGACAATATAATGTTCAAGAATCTGGAGACTTGAAAGTCTAGAATATGCCCACTTTTAAAAGTTCAAAGTCTACTGTATTAATATTATGAAGAGGTCCAAAAATGTGAAATACAAAGATTCAAAGTGAAGGGATTGTTCTGAGTTCTCTTGATGTGTCAAAACAGCACTGGACCTCATTGAGATATCTCTAAAGTGGCCCAGTGCCATCCCCGAGGCTGCAGCACAACATGTCATGCTTGCCATGGGTGGTCCCAGCCATCCCCAGAAGGGGCCTTGGCACCAGCAGCACTTGAAGCGACCCTCAGATTGTTCTTGTGTGTCCATGTTGGGCCACAGTCTCCCGCTCCAAACTGCTTGGGAGTTGGACTTCAGGTTCTCACTGGGGCTTGGGAACGGCCCTTCCCACACCCTATGCCAAATTTCTCAATGTTCTCTGCACATTCCTTGGACAACCCTCACCCTTAGCTGCCCTGCCCTACCCCTGGGCAGGGACTTAGACAACCAAGGAGGCAGAGCTTACTCTTTTTTTGTCTTCTGAGAATCTGACCCTCAGTTCTCTCCCTTTTAGCTGCATGAGCTTTGTATTTGTTCAGTAACGTTTTTCTTTTGCTAATTAAATGAGGGGAAATGGAGAAAAAATAACCTGCCTTTGAATTTACCATTTGAAGAAAAAAAATGGCAGTGGCAGTTAGAGCACAGAGAAAATGTGTTCTAATTAATGACCTGGTTGAGTCTGTCAGAACCGGTTTACTGAAGCAAGAGTGATCAGTTTCTTTCTCCCTAGATGGGTTTCATAATGACAAAACATAGAGTGTCTTTTTTGACAGATAAAGCATAAACCGGAAGGTTTATTCATGGTGGTTGGGAGCCACCAGGTTGTTATGTAAATTCTAACGGCCACTCTCCCTCACTTTTACCTCTTGGAGCCTGGCTTGTTAAACACCTGAACTTGGAACTGAGAAGAGCTCTGTGGCTGGTTTAAACTGTAGGTTTGGGTGGGCTTGTGTGATTCCACTGCAAAGAGCACAATTTCACTGGAGAGAAATTTTAACAATTGCAACAAATTCCTGTGCCATGGTCATAATTACATCTCAAAATACAAAAGCAACCACAGAAGGAAATGTGTTCTCTGTAGGAGGGTCCCACATTTGTGTGACACCTCAGGCCCAAGAGCTTAGCTGCTTTTTTTTTAAATTAATTTTTTTAAGTTTTATTTTTTTTTTAATTTTTATTAGTTTCAGGTGTACAAAACGATGTACTAGTTTGACATTTCACCCCTCACAAAGTGATAACCTCCTCCCCCAATCTATTGCCCCTCTGACATCTTATATATCTATTACAATTCCATGGACTCTATTCCCTATGCTGTACTCCACATCCCGTGACTATATATATATATTAAATTATAGTTGACATACAATGTTATTCAACTTCAGCTTCAGGTATACAATGCAGTGGTCAGGCATCTACACCTTCCATGAAATGGTCTCCCTAATAAGTGCTTAGCTTCTTAAATGTGGTCTTGCACTAGATAAACAGTTGCTATGGGGGAATGAAATGTTGATTTATACAGTCAAAGTTACAGCCAAAAGGCAATTGCTTGAACCAGGGTAACTATGACCAAGATTGCCCATTACAGACAGGATACATTCACAGAAGAACACCAAGTTCATAATGGACTTAGAGACTAGTGGTCATAGTGGCCCTGAAAGTCGGGAACTAAGTGAATAGTCTGAACTTAAATGTAGAGCCATTTAGCCAAGCAGCTCTCCAAAGTTCAATTACAATGGCGTACACTACATGAGTGTGCTGGAGATTGTAAGCTTACTCTTACCCAAAGTCATATAGTAAGAGTGGGAAGGCTAAGCAGAAAACCTAGACTCTTGAGGTCCCATAATATAAGATGACTTTAGGTTTAGGTTTAGGATGAAAGTAGAAAGACATATGAGGAACTAAAAGCCTGCAGCTGAGGCTGAACAAAAGAAGCCTTAGTAGTTGACATCTAGTAGTCAAAACCTGGACACTGAATGGGGCCTCATAACAGGAAGAATTAATGCTTGCCCTGCTTTGCTTTACCATTGGGCCCCCTCCTTTTCACAGTAACTACTCCCCAGATGTGCGCTTGAATTGGCGCTAAAGATAAACTGAACTAGTAACATCTGGGGGAGGATGGGCTAAGGAATTGGAGCAGAGAGAAGGGCCAGCTTTGACAACCTGTGTATGGTAAAGGTAGGTACTGTCTACGGAGGCCAATATCACAGAAACTGGTAGGAAACAAACCACGTAAGAAATACACTATAACCTCCTAAAATGATTATTTTTAAGATGTGTATTGAAAATTTCCTTAAACTCACAAAAATCAAAGCTACGCATTAGAAATGGTGTTAAAGCACTGAGGAAGCAATGTTGAAATGAAGGGCTCTGGAATCAGACCACCTGGATTCATGTCCCAGCTTTTCAGCCCTTCGACCTTGGAAAGTTACTTTACTTCTCTTTGACTCAGTTTCCACCTTAAGACAATGGAAATAGTAGCAACAATATGTACCTTGTAGGGTCATTGAATGTTTCCCAGACCATGCTGCAGATTGGAATTAGCTGGGGGATCTTTAAAAAGTATTGATGCTTGGTTCCTACCTCCAGACATTCTGATATAATTGCTATGGCGGCAACTGCTGGGTTAATATATACAAAGTGCTTAGAACAGACCCCAGCAAATAGCAAAAAATAAATACATGTTAACTATGGTCACTATTTTATTATTATCCATTTTTCAAATTTATCTACTTAATCTTTAACTTTTCATCCTAGGTTTTCAGTTACATATCTCTTTCAAAGTGGTCATGTACACACTCTCTGTGATATCTATAGTTCTGTCTTTCCTTTTCAGTGGTGAGACTTTATCTGCCCGTAATTTGCCACCACAACAGGTCTTGCTCATCACTGCACATAGAGCGAACATTTCAGAAAAAGAATCTAGTCATTTTTGACTCACTCTGAAAAATTTTATTTCATGTTCCAGCATGATATGATCACAGACCACACTTAACCCACGTCAATTTGAAAGTAAATGTTTAGACACATCGAAACTTAACTACTTGAATCCCCCTTTTATTTAAATTGTGCTCAAGATCAAATAATAGAATGGATGCATTCATCATGAAAATTGTGCCATTAAACAATGTATGTAAAGAAGTTCATTATATTTATCAAAATAATATTTCTAATGACATTTGAACGGCACTAGTATATTTCCATATCATATTTTATCATAGGTTTATTTTAGATGTTTAAAATAGCACTGACTCAGCTCCATAAACACATATCAAACATCCTGCTATATGCTAGGCTAGGCTCTGAGATACAAGTTTGAGTAGCAAGAACCTTACACAATAATGACTAAAACAAGATATACGAATACTGAAAATAACCTGATCTTCTATTTCCCACCTCTCATACCTGTCCCAAGCCCTTAAAATATACCACAAAATAATGTAGAGCACCTCAAACTAATATAATGTTATATGTCGATTACATCTCAATAAATAAATGCATTGATTTTAAAAAATTAAAAATTAAGGAAGACCTTAAGTTTCTTGCTGCTCTGTAGTGAAAAAAACAAACAAACAAACAAAAAACAAAACAGGACTAGCTTACAGTACCGCTCTACAGCCTTGGCATGAATCCATGGTGGAATCAGGATGGCAGCAGCTAGGACTGTCAGTCATCTGTGCTTCCTACACAACTGGAGAGATGACAGATGCATATTTATGGCTGCTGCCAGGTTGGGAAGAAACATAAAGAATAGGAGTCTCAAAAAGTGGGGTTTGTAATTGACTGAATATGGAGGGGAAAGAGAAAGGGGATGGACACAAGGGTTAATCTGAAGTTTCTGTGTGCCCCAGTGGAAAACAGCACAATTCATGGCGAGAGAATGGGGAATTTAATAGGGAGGTAGATGCACTCCTCTTTAACAGACTGCATCTTCAGTGTTTTAGAGTATCTATGTGGATACAGTCAGCTTCCCAATGGAAAAACATACCTGAAGACACATGGGGTCCCAATGGGCTTTATCTTTATCTTCATCCTTAACTGTATATATACAGATGCCCATAAGCATGAAGAACCTGCTTACCTCAGAATTAAGAAGCGTTAAGTCTGAAGTCATTTATGTGCTGCAACTTGAAAAATATAGCTATGCTGAAATTAAGTAACTCTGTTCAACAAAAGGTAGTATTAAGAAACTGAACAGAAGGGCCAACAGAGGTCGAACAGTATATATATATATATATATATATATATATATATATATATATATATATATATATATATTTATATATTTATATATATGTATATGTATATGTATATATATGTATATGTATATGTATATGTATATGTATATGTATATGTATATGTATATGTATATGTATATGTATATGTGTATATACATATATATACACATATATACCTTCTAGAAATTTGTAAGAAAAGATTAGCAAACCCTTTAGGAAAATGGGCGAGAGACTTATGTAGTACTTTCTAACAGAAAATATTCAATGCAAAGTAAAAACAAAATGAGATAAAATGAGATGCTACTACAAACCCACCCCAATTGCTAAAGTGAAAAAGTCTCTTTATCAGGTGTTGGGGTGGTGTGAAGCAAATGAAACACTCATCTACTGCTGGGTAGAATACAAATTGGTACAACTACTTTATAAAAAGATTTGGTGTTACTTACTGAAGTCGAAAACCCATCAAATCCACTCTTAGGTTTATATCTAAGGAAAATGCCTGCAAATGCACTGCAAGGCATGCATAGGAATGTTTATAGAAGAATTAGAAACAGCTCCAAATCAGAAATGATCCAACCCAATTATCCATCAACAATAGGTTGGATGAACAAATGGCAATACAGTCATAAAATGAAAAAATATTGGGCAGTGAAGATAAACAAATCACAGCTGCATGCAACAACATGGATGAAGCTCACAGAATCAATGAGGCCAAACATAAAAGAAAATATTCACTATGACCCCAATTATATAAAATTGAAATGCCAGCAACACTACAGTACTTAGAGATGTATACTTAGCATTTAAAACATAAAGAATAGCAAGGGTGTGGATTAAAAGTGAGAGGGAGAAAACTAGGGTGTTTGTAAGCAGGATTGGTAATGTTTTAGTTCTTGATCTGAGTGGCATTACATCAGTGCTCATTTTACTATAATACATTAAACTGTACATTTGTGTTTTATATACTTTTCCTGTATACTTGTTATGTTTTATAATAACGGGATAAAAAAATGCAAAAAGGGGGACAAAATAAGTATCTTACTTTCCCAAATAAAAAATGTATAAGTAAAATTAGAAGAAAATATGAACCTCTCTTAACATGAAAGACTCATGCTGGAAGCTAGGAGCTAATTTTTATAGGTAGCAATCATAATTATACTGGTTTGGGATTTTTTTTCTGAAAAATAAGACACGATATTTTCCTTGAATCACAGAATTTTTTTTTTTAACAAAAGAGTTTCAATAAATAGGAAAAATTAGGATAGAAAGAAGTATTTACATCTAATTACACTTAAAATTTATAAACAGATGGAAGAAAGTATATTCTTCTTCAGGCTGACTATTCCCCAGACACTTAATTAGTATTACAAGTGAGAAGACAACAGGAAAAGTTAGGAGAATGCGTAGTATAATGCAAACCCCAGCAACAAACTGTTCATTGAAACTGTGTTATCCATATCTATGAAAACTGAGGTCTCAAAATGATTTAGTCTTTTCTATGATCCAGAGAGCACCAACTCTTCTATTTATGAAACGTGAGGTAGAAATTAATTGAATCCCTCATATGCAGAGATGTGTATCTTATTTATTTTTTTTTTAAATACATTTTTGAAGGCATGACACAAGTTACTTATACAAGAATTAGTAATTCAGAGTAATAAATCCATGGCCACATTTATCCCCAAAATTTGTTTGCCAAGATTATACCCTCATTAAAAGAAAGACCCAAGATTGTTCAAGTTCACATTTTCTTGATATATTAGTTCTTTGTTTGGGTTCTGAGGTAGTTTTTAAGTAGTTTCTTATCATCTTGTTTCTATGTACCTTTTTTTTTTCTTTTTAACCAACTGCAGAGAATGTGGACATTAGGCATTTCCAGCAGATGTCAGTGTTGAAGTTTGATGTGATCTGGGCAGCCCTCCAACAGGGCGCTTCCCCTTGAAGATGAGCAGCGTCCTCTGCAGAGCTTCAATTCTTGTGGAGTGTGAAAAGGTGTTCTGGAGAATTCTGTTCTTTTATGGGATATTGTCTTCAGAAATATTTTGTTTTCAGTCATTATTTCTTCAAATAGGTTCTCAGTCCCTTGTTTTCTCTCTTCTCCTGCTGGTCTCTCTTCTCCTATGATGTGAATGTCGTAATGCTTGATGTCGTCCCACAGGTCACTTAAACTATCCTTCTTTTTTGGGGATTCTTTTTTCTCTTTGTTGCTCTGATTGGGTGTTTCCCTCTACCTTGTCTTCCAAATCACTGATTCGATACTGTGCTTCATCTAGTCTCCTGATGATTCCTTCTAGTGCATTCCTCAATTCAGTTATTGTATTCTTCACGTCTGACTGGTTCTTTTTTATGGTTTCTATGTCCTCTTTTATGATTGCTATCTCTTTGTTGAAGTTCTAAGTTCCTTGAGCATCCTTATAACCATTCTTTTGAACTCTGTCTCTGGTAGGTTGCTTGCCTACCTTTCGTTTAGTTCTTTTTCTGGATTTTTCTCTTGATTTTTCATTTGGGACATATTTCTTTGTTTCCTCATTTTGGCTGCCTCCCTATGTTTGTTTCTATGTATTAGATAGATCTGCTATGTCTCCCAGTCTTGGCCGGGGGGCCTTATGTAGTAGGTGTCCTGTGGAGCCCTGGCACAGTCTCCCTGGCCACACTTCAGGAGAGTGAGTCCCTTGTGAGGGTTATGTTTGCCCTCCTGTTATCGTTGAGCCTTGATTGCTATTGGCACATCTGTGGGTGGGACTGACCCTCAGGTTGATTGGCTGTGGAGTTTGGCCACATCTACAGCTTATGGGCTGCTGTGAGGGGGGCTTACCCCACTACATGGGATTTGCCCCAGTGGGCTATTATGCCTGTTGAGACTGCACTTTGTATGTGCCGCTTGTGGTGCTAATTGAGCGGTGGTCTGCTATGGTCTGAAGCCAAGTTCCAAATATGTTGGTTCTGGGGCCTCTTAGGAGGAGCTCCAGTGCAGGCCTAGGTCATCCACTGCATGTGACTGGCCAGGAGCTACCTGGTAGGAGCTACAAAGCTATCCGCAGTTGTTCACTGGACGCAGGTGGGAGAGGCCATGCTGCAAACCTGAGAATGGCTGCCACCAGTACCAGGCCTGGTGTAACTCTGCAAAAAGCCAGGACACCCCGAGTCCTGCTGCTCCCTTAAGTTTCAGCCACTGATAAAGCTTTGTGTGATACACAAGTTGGGTGAGGCAGGGTCTGAGTCATTAGAGTGGGAAGATTCGTGGTCACCAGGTTAATGTAAACTCTGGTTTGGTGCCAGTGCTGAGCCTGGAGCTACTCAGCAAAAGTCTCTGAACACACTGAGGCCAGTTGCCTCCTGCCCACATGAGACCTGCTGGACTCTAATAGTTTTCCAAGAAACAGTGCAATGTAGGCAGAGCTGGCTGCTCACAGAGAAAGTGCTTCCAGGCATTGGGGGAGTTGGATGGGGCAGGATCCCAGCAGAGCTCACCAGGCCAATCAGATTCAGATTAGGCTGTGGTGGGGGAGGGCTCAACACAAGAAAGACGGCATTTGCCTGCCGGCTGCCCAGAAGGAAGTCTCCACACAGAAAAATGGCAACTATCCTCCAGTTCTTGCTCCAAAACCGCATACCTCAGCCTGACCCCATATGCCTCCGACTATCTGAGTCACCGTGCCCCCACCGGAGCCCACGTGAATACCTGAAAGTGAGTGAGTCTGTGCGTGGACTGTTTGAGAGGATGGCTGGGTTTCCCGAAGCCTTCCCAGATGGTTGGAATCCCCACTGTTTTTCATGGCCAGATGATGTGGGCGCCCCTTTTCCAGGGACCAGTACTCCAGGCTGGGGAGCTTGGTGTGGGGCTCGGGTCCTTCACTTCTCAGGGTGATATCCCTTTTGATTCTCAACCACCACACAGAGTTTTGGGGCCAGTTTTGCATCTCTGTCTCTCCTACCTTCTCAATGTGTTTTTTTTTTTTATTCTTAGTTATAAGACTTCTGTTTGGCTAGACTTCAGATGGTTCTCCGGGTTGATTGTTCCATGATCTAGTTGTAATTTTAATGTTTTCACAGAAGGATGCAGGCACAGTTTATCTACTCCGCCATCTTGTCTCTCCCTCTCCTAACAGCTCTTTCACAATATTTTTCCTTCGTCTTAACGTACTTGATGTATATTTGGATAAGTAAGATGGTTCTTCAAAGTTTTTAATACACCTTTGAATTCTTTTTTTCCTAGATTCGAATTCTAACTATTGAAAATGAGAGTAATCCATCCTCTTTACTTCTCCTATTTTAGCTGCATACCATATCATAGCCATATTAATTTGAATCAGTTACTCACTATCTATGCATTTTGCACCATTTCTTTACATTCAAAATTGAAACTAATATTAGTCACTCTGTGGTTGGGATTTTAGGAGTTTATTAATTTTCCAAGAGGAAATAATCTCTCCATTGCCATAATAAGATTAAAGATGTTAACACAAATAGGTTTCATTGGCCCTAGCAGGATTCAATCAACTCAAGCTGAGGAAAAACACTGAAAATTCACTACATATTCCTTAGTTTAAAATTTGAAAATATGAATTAATTACTACTCAACACATGTTACATGTTCGGTAGATGAAATCATTCAACTTGGAAAATATAGATTACTAAATAAAGGAGCTGAATTATTAGTAGACTAGTTCTGAAAATTGGCATAATTTGGTGGTAGAAAATATGAGATTTATCTTGATTTTTCTACCCTGGGCTCTGGGACTAAAGGTATAGGGAAGAATCCTGGCTTCTATCACTCTGGCACCAACAACTTTCCTGGAATAGCATGTATACAAAACTGTACCTTTATTTTTTCCTACAAATAAATGTCTTTATACAAAAGGCCCTCATTATGTTTGATAGAAACATTTTTTTAAAAAACCTGATTCTACATAAACATAGTGATTGAGCTTTCACTGTCCAGTCCACACTGGCATTCTTCTGTGATAACTGCCTTCTGAACCAGTCCCTGGCAAAAATGGTTTTTTGCATGTCTCCTGATACAGAACCCTCAATCTTGGCTGAAGGAACCAACTCCAGCTTTACGTTAATAATTCCCTCTTTCATCCAACTTCTATACCCTATCTTACAGACAATGAGAAGTCTTGGCTGCTCTCACACACCCCTCTAACCCTCCTCATAGAGTTCTTGATTCTAGTTTTTACAACATTTGGTAGAAGACATCAGCAAGATTAGCAATCACCAGAATCCAAGAGGCTCTGGTGATTCACAGGTCTTCTTGTCTCAGTTCTTGAAACATCCTCAAATGGTTCTGAGAAGTTCTACTCATGTTCCAAAGTCCACCCACATACATCCTGGGAAGAAGGTGGGAAGTGAAGCATAGAGGACAATCAATGTCAAAATACTCTCAATTCTCCTCCTCCCTTTATGGAAACTTTATCTGGTCTGGAACTGATGGAAGTAGGAAAAACTAGTTCTGGCTGATAACTGGTTACTTCCTAAAATAGTCTGCCTTAAACCTTGATGGGTAGGTTGAATCAAAACGCTAAGAAGTTTCCATCATTGCTCTCTCCTCACTTTCTGATACCTCTTGGATGGGCAAGGTAACTCGTATCTTTTAGGCCCACCCAAAAAAGATCTCAAATTATTTTCCGACTACATTAGTTTATTCAAATGGGCCTAGAAACTGGTGAAGTTATAAGAATAATCTCAGGCACATTAGCAAGTTAAACACTTGGAGGGGCTTTTGTGAGAAACTTTCTTAAACTCAATTGTATTTGCCTTATACCTTGGGATGAAAGTTCTGTAACTTATATATGACATAATTCTCCAAATAGGAAGAATTTCTCAAAATAGGAAGAAGGGATATTAGTTTTACTTATTTTTTTGTGACAGCTTCTTTGTATCATGTGCACCTGAGCATTAGAGAGAGCGAGAGAGAGAGAGAGAGAGAGAGAGAGAGAGAGAGAGAGAATACTGTAAGTAAAGGACATACTTGAGACATGTACAGACTTAAAAGTCATTCTACTATCGAGATAACATATTATTCAGAAGAATATGTATTTTTAGTAATGGAGAAAAAATATCCTGTGGTTTTAGTATCAGCCAGCTAATGCAATTATACCATGTGATTACAGCTGCTATGTACTAGGTGCCACTGTGAAATAGTCACTGTGCTCTGCTTTTTCCTGAAAATTATTTCATTTCAATTAATTTGCGCAACTAATCTATCGAGGTGGGTATTTTTGTCTCTATTTGGGAGATAAGAAGACTAAGACACAGAGAGGACAAGTGCCTTGCCAAATACTACATAATAACTAACCAAGAATTCAAATGAGGTCTTTCTGACCCCAAAGACATTGAGAAAACCTTGGCATTTTCAAGACAAATGTCACAGGCATTTTCTATTTCAAATTCTGGTTAGCCTGATGTATAACTATTTTATTATGTTTTAATATAAATTTGTTCACAATTATTTGTAGAACAAACACATTTATAGAAATTATGCAACTGGTTTACTCAGTCAGCATTAGTTTGGGTTAAAGGATATATCAGGATGTGTCCTCTATTTGAATATTAATTTCTCGTTTTTAAGGAGAAAGCTTAAACAAAAAGTGAAATGCTTAGTTACAATGATTCATTGATTCCTTTGGATCCTTGAGCACATTTTGCAAAAAACCACTCCAGTCATTTGAATTGTACTAATTTTTAAAAAATTACTTACAAGGAATAATTAATGAAAGCAAAAATAGATCCATCATTAATCTAGATATACAATACTTTAACCTCAAGGTAATATTTTTTATTTTTATATTTAACAAATATGAAACTGATGTTTGTAACTTTGTTCCTATAAAATCATCTCCTAATATTTTAGCAAATTTGGGTGAGACAGGTTTGTCTTCATTTTGAGTATTTTCTAATATTGGGTAGCCCTCTGTAGCACCTTCCTTATGCAAAATACTTGCTTGCTTCTGTAAATATTGGCAAGCTGTTTCTAAAACCATATGTCTTAAAACTAGGGAAAAACAGACCTTGAAATTTGTATTCGAATCATCCAAATAATTTCTATTCTAATTAAGACCAAGCTCAAGTAAGTACACTTATCAGATTGTCTTCTTTGGTAGGAATTCTGTTGGGAGGTGGATTAGGGAAGGAAGCGAAACAGTCCGTGGCTTCTGAGATATATTTTCAGTGGAAAAAAAGGTTCGCGGAAAAGAGAATTTGTATCCTTTCGGTAAGAGCTCCACTTTATGAATTTTATACAAATGATAAAATTTAATTTAGAGAGATCTTTTGTGACCTTCAGTTTCATTTTCCAGGGAGACTGTAAGAATTTCTGAAGTCTCCTGAGTCTAAGACAGGTTCATGTGAACTTTCTTCATTTAACATTTAAGGAAGCCAACAAGAGCAGCAAACCATGTGTCAGCATTTGTCTGCATGCTTTGAGGTGTGTGTGTGTGTGTGTGTGTGTGTGTGTGTGTGTGTGTGTGTGTGCATTTACTATATTATTTATAATCTCATATAATCAAAGGGGGACTGCTGTTTTTAATGTCATAGAGAAAAAAACACACACTACTAGTTATTTAAAGCTCAAACTTACATAGGCACTTCTGCCTTCTAACAGGTATGCAAATTCCTCTCAATGGGGAAAATAATCTCCCTGTTGCTCTCTTCCCTGGAGTTATCAAACCTTTAGAATATTATGCCACAAATGTAAATGTCTTATGCAACAGGGACATTTTTGTTTTAGTAGACATTTCAGTCATGTAGAAGGTCTGAATTCTGCATCTTGGTCAGTCTAAGCACAAAGACACAAACAGCTGTGGGAGAGGGGCGGTACATCAGTCACAAGGGAACAGGAATTATATAAGCCAGGGGCAACCGCAGGAACGTAAATCCTTGCAGTGCACAGAAATCTTACTGGAAGACATAGTAAAGGAGGCAGCATGTGTAGGTAGGTGTATTCAAATCTGTGCCATATGTTTATATGTGTAAAATTGTAATAAGAATCTGACTCCATTTTTCTGATGTTTGTCTACTAACAGCTTCTAAGCTTCTCTCCTCCTTTCCCCCCTTTTCCTCCACATCTGGGCAAACTGGGAAGCCTGACACTGCCTCTTTTGGCTCCTGCAGGAAGTTAAAGCCACACACACGGATTCTCACTGCAGCCCCACCCTAATAACCACCTTAGAAACCCCAAGCTAGTCTCCTTTCCCTGCTCTCTCGAATCACTTTCGGCCCTGCTTAGGAGGCATGCTGCTTTCCCTCAAAGCTTCAGTAGGGAATGACCCTCTTCCTACTCTCTTTGTGTGTGTGTGGCATCATCAGCCTCAACGCTTTAACCAAATGTCAGGTGGAAGTCCATTTCTCCTATGGAGTGACCAAAACAAATATGAGTAGATGCATATATTTATATTTTAGATTCAGATTGAATTTAGATGGAGGAGGTTTTCGTCTAACACTCACATGAAAGAAAAGAGATCTGAGTAATCTAACTATTTGTCCCACATCTACATTTAAGATGTACATTCAGTGAGTATTGTAAATAACCAAGCAGCTAAAAAGTCATTTTGAAAATTAAAAAGCTTCTGATAGTCACTCAGTGAATTAAGGGAAGACTGAGGCTTAAAGGTAGGCCCAGCTCTTGCTCAACAACGGTCCCCTTCTGAGAAGACAGATAATCATTTTTAAAGCAGGACCTCACACGTAAGCTTTCTCTTTCTTCTGAAAAGTGGAGTCTACGATGACTGTGGCAGGTATAGACATAGATTGATATAAAGTCTTACACTTCCACGGCTCTAGTCAGAATCAAATGAAGAACAGAAAGAGACAGATGAGATAAAACCAAATGTCGGTGGATGTCTATACAAAAAAATTGAGCTTGGCACTGTGAAACAGAAGGAAATCCCAAGGATTACCTGGGTCAACTCTGGTGCCTGGTAGCTAGATCCTTATGGGCAAAGGATTATGATGAGGTGAGGTGCACTGGGTGACATTTTAAAACAAAATGGCCAACGAAAGGGGCCTGTGGGTTCTGTAAGGTGCTAAGTGAGGAACATCAGCAAAGTCACGTGTTTTATATATAGCACTCAAGAAAGGAACATTCCAATCATTTTCATGTTATCAGTATCAATGTAGTGTGTAGAAATTTTGAAAGCCTATCCACAGTGGCTTTTCTGGATCATTCTACTTCCAGAGATGTCTCTGAGGGTGAGGCCCTTGGGTAGTTTATCCAGTTTAAATCTTGGACTTGCAGAGAAATCATTGTTCCTTCTAAAATATAATAAAACCCAGCCAACTCTCTTAGGAGATATTAGCATTTCATTGCTATGTAAAAGTTCAGCAGAAGCAGAAGGAAGAACGGTATTCAGGGAATATTCTGACAGATTACAGTTTGAGGTCTTGTTAAAGGTTATTAAAGGTTATATCCTCCAAATGATTTTTCCATTACAGTAGGAATAGAAAACCAAACAGCCTGAATAAGAATTGGCAATGCCATTTTTATTAAGTGAACATTGGATTGTTAAAGCCCAAACAGACAATAATTACAATATAGGAGGCACTGCAAAAACATTTTTTAAGTAATAAACTCTTTATGTCATTCAAAAATAGCCTTAAATATATCTGGTTAACCCACTTATTCCTTACATTCCCCAAGTATTCTTTCCACCATCTTTTAGATAAAGACACTCCGGCTCTTAAATGTGGCACATTTTAGAAATTACACTGTTCTTGAGGGTAACAAATTCAGTAACTTTAGTTTGAGAGAAAGAGAAAGACTGTGATTATGTGAGAAAAACCAAATGATTTACAAATCATCTGCAGGAAGCAATAGAAGGAGCAAACAGGACAGTAGCATAGAAATGTGTTTCATTGGTATCTCCTTAAACTAAATGGTGAAATTAGGAACAATTAGATTACAAAGTATTCTACATAACAAATTGCTTCCAAAGAAGAAGTATTGATATTATATCATTGTACCTATGCAGTGTTGTCTTAAAAAATGATAATCTACTGTTCACGCCTTCTTTGAAGATAGAACCCATAGGTAACAAGCAGAAACAAAAACCAAGGCTGTAGATAATTGTTTTAAGAGACTGGTGCCAAAAAGGACAGAAGAGTACTTTTCTGGGAGGTAATTTGACTTTGGGAGTCAGAATCCAATCTTGTTAACAGTAGGAGGTTCTTTATTCTTTTCCTCAATCAATTATTTAAGCCTATTTCAGGAGTTTACACAATGAATATAGTCAAAATGCAGAGATTTTGGAGAACATGTAAATGTCCAGAGATTCACTAGAAGTAAAAAAGTAATTTAGTCTCCACTGGAAAGTTTTCCAATGTCTAAGTACTTGTTAGAAGTTCTAAAATTGATTATTTTCTTCCAATACAATTCTTGGCAGGAATTAGTAGTTTAGTAACTCAGGAATGATAGAAACTGCACAAGTCATTTGGGGGCTTTTGACACACTACACTTCCAAATCAAGTCTTGGAAACCAAACACAAAAATAACTCTGTTGAGTACCTATTATGTACAAAGCAATCTGTTAGGTCCGTTACATAGAGAATCTCATTTAATCCAAGGAAAGCTTTACAAACGTTGTTTTTAAAGATGAGAATATTGTTACTCTGAGAGTTTAAATAACTTCTGATAGTCACTCAGTGAATAAATGGAAGACTGAGGCTTAATGGAAGGACCAGCTCTTATTCAACAACAATCCCCTTTGTCGATTCACACGTAGAATGATGAAAATATAATTCCAATTTCTCAATCATTTTGAGACGTAAACTTTATACCATTGTTTGGGTGTTTTTCTGGTCACAGGGCTAAAGATAAAGCTCAGAAATGTGATAGTCTGAAACAAGCCATTCTCGATGGCTTCCATGTAGCAGGTAGTTTTGATAAACACTTCCTGTGTTTGGTGGTTTATAATGGTTAAAGTTAGTGGAGTGTGGGATCTAGTTTTGGCTAATCAAAACTAGCTAGCTGTATAACCTTGGTAATTATCCACTCTGAACTTATGTCACCTCTAAACTGGTAACAATAGTAGTACCTACTCCATAGAACTGATAAAAAGAATTAAATGAGAATATGAGTGTAAAGTATCTAGTCTCTACTATATGCTCAGTTTATGTTCAGCAATTACACTTAGAAAAAGCTGGTTTCTATGAGCAAAAACTAGGATTGCAGAAAATAATTACAAGGGCTTTAAAAAGGTGTTCATTTGATTATTAAAAAATGATTAAAATATTTGTTGCTTAGCATCAGAGAGATATATAAAGAGCTCAGTTCTAAGAACAAAGAGCATGAAAAGACAATTTTCAAAAGAAGATACAATAAAAAAATTAAACATATATAGTAATCAAAGAAATGTCCAATGCAATAACACTGGGATTCCATTTATTATTTATTAAATTAATCACCTTCAAAAAGATACTACTAATGACTTTTAAAGTACAGTAAAGAAACAAACTTTATACATTGCTGATAAAAGTGAACATTTTGGAATTATAATTAAATGGTATTTTTCAAAAATATTAAAAAAAATGTTAATTTTTAAACATTAATTTTACTTCTGAGAAGTCACACTAAGGAAATTATTTTTTTAAAAAATGGGATTTCAACAGAGATACAAATTTTTATTATAATATTATCTAATTGAGTAAAAACTGGGAGCAGTCTAATTGTCTAACAAAATTATTTTGTAATAACCGTGGTGCCATCTGTTCTTAGCATATTAGATACCAATTAAAATTAAGGTTATGAGCACAGTGTGGCATCATGGTATGGCTTAGAAAATAAAGAAAAGTGTGATATAAATTGTGTGTAGACTAATTAAGGCTAAATGACAAATAGATGCCCAGGAAAAAAATGATTGCAAGAAAATTCAAAATGTTCATAGCTGTGTTAGTATGATGGAATGTGGGATCATTATTTTCTGTTTAAAAAATTATTTATAATTTCAATATCAATTGTATAGTATTAGGAAAAAATTGATTTCATTAAAACAGTGTGAGTGATATAGTGGTACGATGATAACTGTTCTCAGTCGTACATAACACTGGGAACTCTCATAACTAATTCAATTCTCTGAGTACAGGACATGATTTCTTAATTATTGTGTTCTTTATATGAATTAAAAAACAAAATAATAAAATTCATCCTTTCATAAATTTGTACTCATTATTTTTAAAATTATTTTCAATGAGATAAATATTTTCTCAAATATGTGAGATAGGACTAATTATATGCATTCAATACGTTAAAATTTACTCCAGATGACCAATATCTTTAATGTCATATGTCTATGGACACTGGTAATTTGTTTTCTCAAAGTCTAGACATAATATCTTCGGAAAGTTTCTTTAGAAGAGTCAGTAACAATATGAGTACTGTTATTTTCTTTACAAAAAAAAATTGTTTTGAAAGTACATTTGACAGAATCATTTCTTCTTCTTAAAGCTACTGTTATTACTAATTATTTGGAGTCTCTTGTGTCCAGCTCAGCTCCTCTCTTGCTAACTCACTATAGGATTTTGAATTAAATAGTGAGGGTTGGAGGTAAAAGAATATAGGAAAAAATACATAGTCAACTAATATAGCAGATAGTCAGAGAGGACTTTGCTTTGTAGACAAAGTCCCTTTCTAGCAACGGAGGAAGCTCTAAGCATATAAATGTATAAAACAATCGAATCCTGTGCAATTTAACATTTACGATGGGTTATGTGTAGTGCTAACCATGATAGACAGAAGCCAAGATGGGCAAGTCACAGTTTCTGGCAACAAGCATATAGTCTAATAAGGAGAGAATACATATAAACAGCAAAATCATATACACAATTGATTGAATTCCATTTCTTTCAAGTATGCTGAGCTGAAATTCTATAAAATATTATTTTTTTGCTAAACGATTTTAGAAAATTTAGAGCATGGGTGATTTTTTTATTGTTTTATATTCATTCCTAAACATATAAATAATACATAGCCATCAAAATGAAGTAAGCCTATTTACAGTTTACCTTTCTCACTAATTACAACCAAACACTCTGGACAATATATCAAAAACAAACAACAGCTACTTGGTAGCTCTGAAAATTAACAATATCAAATCAATTGAGGAAGGGAGATGAAGCTTGAACAATGACCCTTATAGGGTGAGTTTTCTGACCATTTCCTTTAGTTGTATCTTTGTGCCTTGATCAAGGGCAGCTTCCATGTGGACCTGTACACTTGGTACAGGCAGCAGATATCAGAGAGAAACTCTGTCTTTCTGGCCAGAGGAACACGGAAAGGGGCCCCTGTTTGCTCCAAACACAGCCCCGATTGTGCATAACTGCCTTAGTGCGAGTAGCTGAAACTCCAAAAAAGAAAAACGAAACAAAATAATTTTCAAGCCAAAGGAATAGGAAAAGGGAGCTCTGGGAGTCGGAAAATACGCAGAAAATTACAGGAGGATAAACTGAAGATGGGGATACTCTGATTCTGGGTGTGAACTGACACAAGTCTCCGGCTCAGCCCTGAGCTGTGCAAATGGGAGATAGACCAGCAGGAACTTAGCAAAGGCTTTGAAAACTCAGCTGACATTGGAATCCACGCATAGAAAATAAGAGAGAACTTCAAGTTTCAACCTAACTATGTTAATTGCCTTCTGAAACCCCCACCTACAACCACCACCACAACAACAAATCAACATTCTCCGGTGGATTGTTATAGGATTCAGCCTCTCATAACATAATATTCAAAATGTCCAGGATACAATCCCAAAGTACTCAACAAAGAACCAGGACACTATGAGAAATCTTTAAGTGAAAAATAATTAACAGATTAAAAGATGGAACCTTTGAAATGAACCAGACATTGGACTCAAAGCAACTATTATTTCCTCCCTCCCTCCCTCCCTTCCTCCCTTTCTCCCTTCCACTTAATTTTGGTCTAATTTATTCCTTATTTCCTATCTTCCTAAATTGGACACTTAGATTTTTTGTTTTACACCTTTCTTCTTTTGTAATAGAAACATATAAAGATGTCATTTTTTTCTGTTTTAGCTGAATTTTACAGATTTTGTTTTGCTCTGTTTTCAGTATTATTCAGTTTGAATTAATTTCTATTTTCCCTTGTGATTTCTTCTTTGACCCATAGGTTGCACAGAAGTAACTTGTTCAATTGACATATTTTGGGAAGATTTTCTAGATATTATATTATATTTATTTGTAATTTTATTCTCTTGCAATCAGAGAACAACTCCTTTAGTCTGAAGAACTTCCTTTAGCATTTCTTTTTGTAGAATAGATCAGCTGAGGATGAATTTCCTCATGGTTAATTTACATGAAAATATTTCTATTTCCCTTATTTTTTAAGGATAGTTTTTCTGGAAAAAGATTCTTCATCACTTTGAATATGGTTTCTGGCTTCTTTTTATTATGATTAAAAAGTCAGCTAATAGTGCTCCCCTATACATTATGTGTTATTTTTCTTTGACTGCTTTCAAGAGTTTTACTCTTTATTTTCAGTTTTCAGCAGTTTGACTCTAATATGGTTTTCTTTATATTCACCATCGTGTGTGTGTATGTATGTGTGTGTGTGTGTGTGTGTGTGTGTGTGTGTGTGTGTGTTTGAGATTCTTAAATCTGAAAGTTACTATTGTCCACCAATCTGGGAAATGTTTAGCAACTATTTCTTCAAATATTTTTTGATATCTGTCTCTCTCCCCTCTCCTTCTGGAACTCTGATTACATGTGTTAGGTTGCTTGGTATTATCCCAGAAGACTCTGAGGTTCTTTTTTTTCCCCCCAATATGTACTTTTCTTTGTGTACTAAGGATTGGGTAATTCCTTTTGATCTTCTTATAAGTTTCATCAATTACTTGTTCTGCCACTTTCAATCTGATGTTGATACCGTCTAGTAAAATTTTTATTTCAATTTTTATATTCCAGAATTTTCATTTTTAATTGTTACTGTTTGACTGTTGAGATACCTTTTAAATTTATTCTATTTGACCTTTTTTTTTTCTTTAGGTCTTTGAAAATACTTTTTCTTAGTTCTTTGAACACATAGTAGCTGCTCTGAAGTATCTGACAGATCCATCATCTGGACAACCAACAGTGAGTTTCCACTGACTTGTTGTTTTTTCCAGATTATAGATTACACTTTCCTCTTTCTTTGAATGTACAGTAATATTTGATGAATACCGGACATTGTAGGTAATATGTTGTAGCAACTCTGGATTCCATTGTTTTCCTCTAGGGATTTTGTTATTGTTGTTATAGCAGTCAGTTTTCTTGAATTCAAACTGTAACCTCACTCTTTCCTGTGGGATGCTGCAGCTGATAACTCTGCTTATTTCTTACAGCATCCAGCTGCTGCTTTTCTTAGTCTGATCCCCAGAAGGTGTGCAATTTGACTGCATGGTAATAAACTAAAGATTCAGACAAAATGTAGTTTCATTTTTAATCTTACATACATATCCTGACTACTTTGCTTCTGGAGATTCTTCCTGAAATTTCCAGATGCTCTGCCAATGTAAGGCTCTTTTCTCTGTTTCAAACCAGTAAAGGATTTCTCTTGCCTAATTGGCATGTGGGTCAGAGAGAGAAGTTGTTTAAAAAAGTAACAAATGTACCAGTCTCATATAGTGAATATGCTTTCAACACTATTGCTCTTTGGTGGTTCCCTGCTTTATTTGTCAGACACCCAGGGCTCTGTAGTTTAGTGATCAGGGATTTCTGCAGAACTTAATATGCAGATATTTGGTCTCAGCATTTCTGCACTTCTCTCTCAAGATTTCTTTTTTAAATTCTCAGCTGCTCCTCTAGTATTGAGCTCCTTCCTTTGCATTCCTGAGCTGATTAAGCTATTTTTCTCTTCAATGGTTTTGGGGAGTTTACACAGGTATTTCTTACCCTTTGTAAGGACAGTTTTTCAAGAATACAAATTTCCTTGGCTTTTGTTCCCACTTTCTAGTGCCTTTAAACAGTTTTTTGTTTGTTTGTTTGTTTGTTTGTTTGTTTTTTAAATACTGTGTCAAAGTTTTAAAGTTTTTATCTGTGGAAAGGTTCATATGACATCACTCTACTGCCATTATCAGAAATCCACCCACACACCCATACCAGGCCATCTACCTGCACTTCCTTCACGGGCAACTTCCACAGCTGTCTTTTCCCTTCCCTATCATAAGGGTATAACTGCTGGAAGTGTAAATAATCATTCTGTAAGGCTTCTACTGTCAAATCTTAGACAGATGATCTCACTAGAAGTCAGAAGACATGGTTTCTAGTTTCACTTAACTTGGGCAAGTAGCTTGCCTGCTGTGTATCGTTGCTTTCAACTTAAGGAATTTAATGAGATTACAATAAATTCTGCTAAGCAAGTTCTATTTTCCCTTATGGTCAAGTCAGTAAACAAGACCTCTACTCATGTATAGGCATAGTGATTGTTTAAGCTAAGTCTTTCTCCCATTTCCATTGTCCCAGGAGTGAAGCCACTTGTCAGCTGAGATGTTCTCAGGAATTGAATAACATTTTATCTATTGTCTCTGTGGCTTTCTACATCCTGTTTTCAATTTCACTGCCAAAATGGTCAATAGGCACATTACTCTCAAGGTGAATTTTGTAATTTCTCTAATTTCCCAACTAGAGTGTCATTTTTCTTTCCTCAATTTGCTGTCAATGTTATCCCTTTCATACTATTTCTGCTATCACTCAACTCTAATTTCTAATTCCTCCTTAGGATTTTTATATCAGGTTGCATTGTTCCTAAATAAAAGGAAAAACTACAATTGTCTGTCTTGGCCAAGAGTATTTTTACTCTCTGCACAATACAAAAGATGGATGCTGAGCTGTATTCTCTCTGATGAATGACAAAGTCAACAAAATAAGAAATATGTCAAGAAAATGTCAGGTTTTAGCAAGAGATGGAAAAATAGCAAGGTAAACAAAATGTAGAAGAATTCTGCCACAAATGGGCTCTTCATAAGCTACGAATAATAGTTTTTGTTATCTTTATTTTATGTCATGTATTTGGATAAATATGCATCATATTAATTCAAGTGTACTTACTTATACTACATTCATTATCTATTCATTTAATTACTGTATTTTTGGAATTACTACCTGATGACATGGAGTAGTGAACAAAACTGCATTCCTACTCATTTTTGCCACCAAAAGTCATAGGGTGATGAAAAGCTATACTTAGAATTCACAATGATTATTGGATTTAGACTTACTAAGCTACTGCACAAGACACAGACGTAATTCAAAGCTAAATATCATTTGAAGGTGAGATTATGAGAGATGAAATAGAAAAGGAACGATCAGAGAATGCCAAATACATTTTTTAGCTATTTTTACCACTGAATTAACCAAATTATTTCTAATTAAATTTATTAAAATCTTATTACATTAGACAAGAAAAAGCTGTTCATTGTGACAGTTCAAATAAGAGTTAAATCTGAAATCACAGTTCACACTAATGTTAAGAAACTAATTGCTTTGGTATTGTGTTATCAGGAAGTCAACACCAAAATACAATTTCCTTCTTTTTATGAAAAAACCAACAGAATATATTAATCTAATTAATATAAAATTGACGTGCCGAATATTTTAAAACTTGTTCACCTGAATTTATTTGTAATAGACATCGAGTTAATATGTGTGAATTTTACACACGCACAATTACATTGTATGTGAATCTATAATCAATTTATTAAATAATTAATAATATTAGTACTCTATGTTTAATTAAGTAAATGATGTCTCAAATTAGCTTGTTGAAATAATTTTTAAAATTGATTTTCTGTTAGCATTTGTTCTATAACACTTTGATTTTGGGACTACCATATTTCTGAAGCTAGATTAAAAAACATTTTTCTCTCATAAAATTTTATAGACATGACTTGACTCATTGAATATTATGTGTTTTATACTTTCAGTTAATATGAAATATGAGAATGCTAGAATTTTTTTAAAGGAGGGTTGTCTATTTGATAGTTTATGAGTTTTAGGCTGGATATAAGCAGAATCCAAATCTATCTTTCTAAATTCCCTATCACCCAATCCTTTTATTCTGGTGGTAGAGATGAAAAGGAAAGGTAAGAATTTCTAAATAGAATAGTAAAGTAGAAAATTAGGAAAAAAGGTATATTTTTGAGTAAGAAAGTGTAACCTTTTTAAAAACATTGTTTGTATGTAATCAACATTTATATAAATGTGCATATTTCACTCAGCTAACATTTTATAATTTTAATCTTTACTATTAACAATAATGTGTTATGTAGTAGGCTAAAGTATATTGATATTGATTATATTGTTATACCGTGTTGGTACAATTTGAAGGTATTGCACTACTAGATTTATACATAATTGAAAGTATTATGTTTAATGTAAAATGTTTAATGAAAATTATTTTAAATGTATATACTGTATCTTTCAATACTTATATCCCAGTATCTTCGGAACAATAATTAAAATCCTTCTTGTTAAAGGTGGCAGACCAGGCGCATACATTTTCCCCTTATGCCTATTAAGACTTTGCTAAACAAACACACACACAAACAAACAAACAGTAAAATGTGTGAATAAGACTAAGCTCATAATAGAAGAAAATAATTGTGGAGGTTAGGACAGGGGAGAGGTCATCACGAATGAGAAATTTCACTATATATTTCTCCAAAGTAGAAAGAAGTTGGGAAATAACAGAGCAAGGAAACAAACTGGATAAATGGAATCCTGAAGTGAGGTTTATTTCCACAAAATAAAGACATACGAGGTTGGACAATTAAGTTCACAAACTCATCCTAGAAAGAGTGCTACATACCTCATTGCTGAATATCACTAGGGTCACCATTGAAACCTTCTTGGGAAGCTATGCACCAACACCAGTGCCTAGTCTACACTTCAAAGCAATTTTGGAACTCTTTTTCTGAAATGGCCATCAGAGCTGTCATCGTATTACCCTTGATGTCCTGAATGTCATCAAAATGTCTTCCTTTCAACATTTCCTTTATCTTTGTGTAAAGAAAGAAGTAACTGGGGGCCAGGTCAGGTAAGTAAGGAGGCTGTTCCAGTACAATTATTTGTTTACTGGCTAAAAACTCCCTCACAGACAGTGCCATGTGGGCTGGTGCATTGTCGTGATGCAGGAGCCATGAATTGTTAGTGAAAAATTCAGGTCTTCTAACTTTTTCATGCAGCCTTTTCAGCACTTCCAAATGGTAAACTTGGTTGACTGTTGGTTATTCATATTCATAATGAAAAATACCTCTGATAGCAAAATGGTCAGCAACATTGTTGCAACAAGTTCGTGAACTTAATTGTCAGAACTTGTATCTCTAAAGAAATTGAGCAGAGCTTCGGAGGAAGGTCATCTCTATGCAGATTTTATTGTCATTTGGCAGTGCTTAAGTCAGGAACACCAGTGCCACACCAATTCAATTTCTGGTCCCCACACCCATCCTGCATTGCCCCACGTAGAGTAACTAGTCAGAATTTCTGCTGCCAGAAGGTCCATGTAAGAGAATGGTTTTACTTAAACTGTAGGGTAGATGTTGATGAAAATTTGCCTTCATTGTTTGATGTGAGCTTTTCTCTATTAGCTTTTGTCTGTTCCTGTATGTGAGGTGATTTCTGTGCTATGGTCAGGGGTTGAGTAAATTCCCCCTTTGGTTTCATTCTTCTGAGCATGGGAGATATGAAATGATGTTTGCTGTTCTGTCTGTGCTGTGAGGTGATGGTTAGGTTAGGGTTAAAGAAATTCTCGATCAGGGGTTAAGAGAATTCCCTCTTTGTTCTGTCTGTTTCACCCACATCAACAGATGAAGTGAAGAAGTAGCTAAGTTATATCAGGATGATGTGACAGGCATGTTACCAGGCTTTGGAAGACCTTGGGCTGATGGTCTCAAGCAAGAACAGTAGACATTGCTTATCCGCATGAACTGGCCCTTCAGCCGAATGGGCAACATTCATGTCAGTAACTGCCGGATCCTCCCGGAACTGGCCATTCCTTGAGAGGGGAGGCAGGAACATAAAACTTGGCTCTGGGGTACATCTAAAGCGATATATAAGACAGACCTCAGGTGGATTGATATTGATTGATGGCTATTTCAAGAAATTGATATTCAGAAGATTTGCTGTTTCAGGACTGCTTTTCAGGATTGGATAGTTTCAGAGTAAGAGATTGGGACTTGCCTCAATGGACAGTAGAGACTTCTTTTGTTGGTGAATTGTCATCATTCTAGCATCTTTGAGAACTTGTATGTAACTTGCAGCTTGCAGTATCAGAAGACGTCCTAACTTCCAACAACAACAACAACAGCAGCAGCAGCAGCATTCTTGAGAACTTGTGAGCAGCGGTGTGGGAGATGCCTGAGTTTCTCTCAGCTACAGACCTGGCAAAGTTTTGATTTATGACTTTTCCAGTGCCGTTCCCCCCTCTGGTTTGGTGAGCTTTTGGCATCTACTGTAATAGTTACTATCCTACAAAGCTTATTACTGCTTTTGGATACTCCATACTGATGTTATTTGTGTATTTAGCCAAGTGATTTTTGATCAATAGTAAACGTATTGGGATCTCTTAAACTCAATGTATATAGTTTAGTCTTAACCACCTTACATTCTGTCATTAGCACATTCTATTAATTGCATTTGTCTTTTGCTATTGTATATTGCTAAATAAATTGATTAGATATTTATAAATTAATTAATTAGCCCCACTCTAGCGTGTGTTCCCCCCTCCACACCTTTTTCTTTACCCTGCTCGTCATTACACAAACCCACACCTCTTTAAGGAGTTAGCTCTGTGACAAATTTCTTCTATGGTTATTGGATTAAAAAAAAAATCCCATTGTAGAGGTCAGGTTGAGTAATAGATATCATCCTAGAAAAATAATCATTTCATCCATATTTTAAAATATATTTTCATGGAGTTTGATACAGTAGTAAATTTTGATTATTTTAATTTTCTCTGTATCTGTGATTATTTCCCCATCTTTATTTTTTATACTTATATTTGTTATCTTTCTTCTTTTGGTCAGGGTGAAGTTGTAACTATTTCAATTAAGCAGTTATTTAATTTAGTTATTATTTCAAGTCTCTTTCATTTTTCTAATTCATTATTTTTTGTTGTTATTTTTATTATTTTCTTACTTTTATTCCTGATATTGTATTTGCATTTTTCTAGTTTCTTGAATTTCTAAGCTCATTTGTTTGATTTTTTCCTCTTGATTTGTATATGTATTTAAAATTACAAAATTTCCTATGAATACAGCTTTAGACAGTGTCCCATGGTAATAAATATATTCTAGGTAGTCTGAAATTAAAGGTTTGATTAAAGGTTTTGTAGTCCAAGAATTTATGAGAGATAAAAAAGACTTACTTATTTTTCATCCACTTGATATTTCATAGTTAAAAGGGGTAAATCAAAATTTTTCTATCATGTTCATCTTTTATACTTATTTTTGTTTACAAATTTTGATGCTAAATCATACATTGATTTGTGGAAACTAAGCAAAAAATGTAATATATAAGATATTTTCTGTTATTAAAATAATTATTGTTAATCTTAATAATTGTATCTAATGTTTATAACATTATATCAGTTCCAGGTGCAAGTTGGATATATGTATTAATTCATTCAATCATTTCCATTTTGCAGATGAAAAGTGAGAAAATTGAGTCTTAGAGAGGTTATATAAATTATGCTGAGTCATACAGTTAGTAATTGAAAAATGTGAACTCTAACCTAGGTCTCTGACTTCACAATTATATGTAAAGGAAAGAACATAGAAACTAGAGGCAGGTGGCATATTCTAGTCCAACCTCTGCTACAGTAAGATTTGGTATAGGTCAATCAAGCTCTGCGATGCTAAGTTGGGGTGATAGTACATGTATTCAGAAGTCTACTAAGTTAACATCAAGTTTATGTGATCCTTGATTTGTTATTCCAGGAGTGGGGATAAATTTATGCACTCCAAATACTGCTGGTGGTAAGTAGCATCATCTATGATATGGCCAGCTTTGACTAAGGGAACATTCTGGAATCATAAAACAGAGAAATACTAGCTGGACTCATTATCATTGATTTTATTAAAGTTAGACTCTAACCAATTGCTCTAAGTACTAGTGACCTATGGTTCCATGCAGGCCTAGAACCAGTGCTAGAATCTCAGAAATCCTGGGGTCAGCTGACATCAGAACAGCCTCAATCCATGTGATAACTTCTGTGGAAATGAGTTTCAGATTTAATCATTACCAATTATGCTGGGATTGATTGACCCACTGTTGGACCAACTTTGGTCATGTGTTCAGTATAACTTGGAATACAAAACCCACTTCTTCTGTTTATTTAAGAAAAAACAAAGAAAATACAGCTTCTTTTCCCCCCCGCCCCCCCCCAAAAAAAAGCAAAGATGAAATATACCTGGGGTGCCAACAAAATGTATACACGTAACTTGTATTCATCTTTTGTTATTGGAATATATTGAGTATTACAATTTTAATACAGTTTTTTCCTTTCTTAAATTGTGTATATGTTTTTTGGCACCCTCTGAATATACAGTATAGTAGTGAAATAAATGACAAATAACTAGAGCTAAGAAAGTACAGTAGCAAGGGGTTCTCAGTATCTAGTTGCCTAGAAACACAGGACCTTCTCTTCAGGATGGTGCTAGAAGAATCAGTTCCAAAGATTTCATCTTTTTGTTGCTCAAGGTTCATGATAAGGGCATATAGAATTTTCTCAGTCAAGGTTGGCTGTGGACCCACCTCTTGCTTAGTGAATAGGATATCTTGTTTTATAGTCTCACGAAAAGAACTTTCAGTGATGGAGGGATGGCATCACAAAAGCTGAGATAATGTTACAGAAGAGGTATGGATGCTGGGCAGGAAATTATAACAGATAACAGATAACAAAAAACTACTATACTCACTGTATTTATTTTCTTTGTTGTGCTCCAGGAAGTAAGTTCACTAGACTTAACACAACATCATGCATCAGAGTGTTATCATAATCAGTTTAGCTATATGTATCTGAAAACTCAAAACAGTGGCTTAAGAAAGATTGAAGTTTATTTCCCTGTCTCATAAAAAAGATAGTTGTCCAAGGCCATTTCACACTTAGCTGGCTGTCTTCTTCAGAGTCAACTTCAGGATGGTTTCTGGAACTTCATCCATTAAATCTGATCTTCAGGCAATAGGAAAAGGGAGAAGGCAAAAGAACATACCTCCCAGTTGAGTCAGCTCCTGATAAGACAGCCTCCCCAGAAGTTCCCCCCCATATACTTTAAGTTATATCCCATTATCCAGGACTTTGTCACCTGGGAATGTAGTCCGTTACGTGAGGCATTGTAGCACTCAATATAATCAGGGTTCTAAATTTAAAAAAAGGAGAGTGAATAGTGTCTCTACTATGCTTAAGAAATTACTTCTTGAATCTGCATAGTGTAGGATTAACTCAGGGCAGCTAATACAATCTGAGAGTTTTAAACAACTAAATTTTTATCAATCAATGGAGTTATTATGTCTAAGATTTAAAGTTCTCTTTTTCCTTCTTGCCAGTCATTTGTACTTTTTTTTCTTAATTGGCTGTTATTTTCAATCAAGTACAATTGCCCTAAAGTAAAGTTAGAGTCACATTCCACTGATTAGAGTTGTCTTCTAATGATTAATGAGCCAGTCTGAAAGTCACACTGTGCTTATTTAGAACATGATAGCATCATTCAATAATGAACTTTCAAGAGATTATTTATCCCCCATTGCCATATTTCTAATCAAGTCTTCATATGCATAATGAATGCTTCAAGAAAAACCTGTTTTTTCATCTTGTTTACAAGAAGAGTCATCTTCATGGCAAACCATGAGCATATTGAGATGGATTATTTAATCAAATCTGAGCAAGAATTGAAATATTTCAAGAATTCATGAAATGGTAAAATGCAATGGTCTTTAAAATTCTGATACTCTCATATGAACTCAGATACGTAAGAAAACTTGAGATTTATTTAGTCTCCCTCAATCCAATTCCATGAATATAACCATCGGTAGGTGATTCTCTAGCATCTTGTGGATGCCCTGTGGAAGTTGGAAACTTGTCACCTCTTGTGTCAGTGCCCTCTAGATAGCACTAATTGTTAGAACATTCTTATATTGAACAAAGCCACAATACCCTGTTTTCCCAAAAATAAGACCTAGCCGGACAATCAGCTCTAATGCGTCTTTTGGAGCAAAAATTAATATAAGACCTGGTATTATATTATATTATATTATATTATATTATATTATATTATATTATATTATATAGACCCTGCCTTATATTATAGTAAAATAAGACCAGGTCTTATATTAGTTTTTGCTCCAAAAAATGCATTAGAGCTGATTGTCTAGCTTGGTCTTATTTTCAGGGAACACAGTATATACTCTGCCCATCATCATCTCTAAATTTTTCTCTCTTTCTGCCATGCTAAATTTTTATGTGATAGGTACTTATTTTAGACAAAGTAAACTGTCATCAATATCGACAGCCCTATTAGAACAAAGTTTAATTTCAGAATAGGATAGCAGAAGTGGTGAAAAGATAACCAAAGAATTATATAAGTCAGGAAAAGGGAGAAAGGCTGAGGTATTGGGGAGGGGCAGGGAAGCCTACTCTGATAGGGGAACTTTGAGCAAAGACCTGAGGGAAGTGAGGTCACTGTCCAGGCAGATATCTAATTCTCTGCCCAAAGTTCAAGGCAGAGAAAACAGAAAATATAAAGGCTGTTCAGGTAGGACCTGAATTTGGTGGTTGCGCTCAGGAAATAACAAGACTAGTGTAGCCAATGCAGAGTGAGGAGAAATTGATAGGTATTTAAGATAGAAAGACAGTGACTGGGACCTTGAGGCAGATATGAAATGTTTGCAAGATTTTAAGCAAAAGACTTGACCTTTCTTAGTTTTAAAAGATTCACTCCATCTGACGTGTGGAGAACATATATATATATATATATATATATATATATATATATATATATATATATATATATATATATATATATATATATATATATATATATATATATATATATATATAATATATGATATGACAAGGGTGGAGCAGAGACCACTTAGGAGGCTTCTGCAGGAGTCAGGTGGGGATATTGACCTACACCAAGATAATAATCGTGTATACATGGTCTCATTCTAGTTAGGTTTTGTAGGATGAGCCTACACAATGTACTAATGAATTAGACATGCAAAAGGAAACAAAATATAATGAATCAGGGGATTTTAATTTGAGTGCCTGGAAGAATGTACCACTTACTGAAGTGAGAATTGTGGGAGAGGAGTACACTTATGCAGGGGAGAATCAAGTGCCTGATTTTTATTTCAATATGCCATTTAGGTGTCCAAATAGGGATACTAAGTAGGCAGGTAGATGGATGTATGAGTTATAATTCAGTGGAATAGCATTAGTCCAATGTCTTTTAAAGTTGTTTGATTTGTAAGGTGTCATCTATATTGTTTCCTCCTTAGAGTTTCAAGAGGGTTGGGCTTGATGATGACAAATGTTCTTTCAGGTCTAAAGTTTAATATTAATATGATGGTCATGATGCCAGCGGTGCCCTGGAAGTTTTTTTTTTAATTTTTTATTTTTTTAGTTTGAAAATACATGTAGTGTATCCATGCCTTCAGGTGAAGGCCCTCATTTCCTCAGCTACTGGGAATGTTGGGTGAATAGAGCTCACAGTTGCATTGTACTTGGGGGAATTGCCCTTTCTTTAAAGGGGGATGCCTTGTACATCCTTTTTCCCAGGTGTAGATCACAACTAATGACTGGTCATTGTAGGAAGGATAATAAGGCTGGGACCCTTTGCCTCAATTTGGGAACATTCTTGCACAAATACCTTTCCTTCTTTAACTCTTGCAGTTAAACCTTTCCTTCTGCTCAGTTCTCTTCTCTTACTCCTTAGATGTATTCCTGAGAGAATTTTGTAATAAACCTCTGATTCCCAAATCTCCATCTCAGATTCTGTTTCTCAAGGAGCATAACTGAAGCCACAAATGTCTCACAAAACTAAATATTCATAAATAAAGTGTTTTTAAGTTAAACAAAATAATAGACATACTACGGTGCAATTGAATTTAATATTGTTTACGTTATTTATTTTATCTATCCAAAAATAGTGGTTAAAAAAGAGCATTTGATTAAACTATATTCTATTTAGAATTATTTCAGCTTATATAGATTCCGGCAGAACCAGAGTCTAATGGCAAATATGGATTTCATTTGCCTTGTATTCTGTTTTAAAGTTTAATTTTAGATTAAACCATAGATCATCACAAAGTATATTTTAAGAGCAATTACATTTAACAAAAACAGAAAAGAATTCAAAGCAAATTCAACTGCAAAAATACCTCAAAACAACATGGTATGTTCATTATTTTTATAATTCAAAAACGTCACAAAAGACACCAGGATTAAACTCTCAAAGATTTTGTGCAGATTCTCATCTGTCAATCAAATGCTCCCTTTCTGAACATGTTGCTTTTCATCACTTGAAAAAGTTGACATTTCTATGATTAACCCCTCATTTAATAATCTCTCCCCCAACTTCCTGTATTTTCAGTATTTTTAAAAAACACTAATAAATGATCTTTTGATGATTCAGATTGTTTTCTTGACTGCTTATAAACCAGCAAATTTTAAGAATCAGAAAGAATGACTCTTTTAAGTTTTAAGCAGCAAAACAAGTTTGACATTTAAATTTGTTGAGTAGATTTTCTTAGCTTTCATTATGTATTTACTAACATTGATTTAAAAAATTTTGGAAATACAGGAAGAAAATGTGAGATGTACTAGAAAACTCATTACTTAATTGCTTTTCAAGGACAACACCTCTGAATACAGAAACATCTGTTTAACAGCTGCCTGAAAATTGCTGACACTTATTTATTATGTTCCTTTAGTATTACAACCTTTAAGTTCTTTCTTCTAGTTGATAGAGTAAAACCATATCTTAAGAGAGAATGTAGGCGATGATATTTAGATGATATTAAAGTAAAATACTGTAATTTCAAATTATATTTTATAAGAAAATGAAAGATTGCTTTTCTAATCTTAATATGAATGACTGAAGTAATTTTTAATATTTTAGAGATAAATTTCATGTTTAAATGTCTGGCTGAATGTCCATTGTGGAATTTTTTTCCTTGCAATAAACTTGAATAAAGGAGGTTATAATATGGATAAAATAAAATTTAGTGGATCTATTATGTCATACATCTCTTAACTAGAGATTACTTATTGTATAAACTAGATTTTTTTGGTTTGTTTTCTTGACTCAAATTGTAAAATAGGAAAGTGATTTATCAGTTTATTTACTCAATCTGTACAGAAGCCTGGAGTGGCTTCCTATGTCCCTTCAAAACACAGTACATAGGAGCTGAATTCGATTTTTGATGCGTACTTTTAAAAGAATTTATATCTATATGTGAACACAACAGATGGACATATTTCAATGTAGTGATAGCAAAAACCTTCAAACAACTGTACAAAATTCAAATGAACAGTGAGTTACCATATCCTGCTATGCTTAGATATCATTAATTGGTCAGAAACATTGTAGAGGGGACTACAGCACTAGACAATAATGGTGATGCTCCATTCTAATTCTGGTTTCTCTGATTTAAATTGATGGCTTGTTTGAATCTACCCCCCTTCAAATCAGGAAGGCTTTAAATTTATAGTGAAGATTTTTCATGTTGAAGCAGCAAAACCAATTTTTACAATTTTATTCCTCTCAGTGATACACAGTTTGCTCACAACTGGAGTCTATTGGCAGGTTTGAATTGTTTTTAAACTTGCTGACACTGAGATTGCTATGGAAGGATTAACTTTTGAGTCTCTCTGAGGATGAGGCCTTGCCAGGCTCTCTCCACAGTGACTTTCCTGGTTGCCCCGTGGAGATTAATCATGGCAGTGCTAGTCAAAATATTTCCAGATAAGTCATTTGTGATAGGCATAATATGTCCCTGAAAAATGTCCATGCGCTCATCTGTGGAACCCATATGCTGTTACTTTACATGGCAGAGACTTGCCGATGTGACGTTAACTGCCTTGAGAGGAGGAGATTATCTGGGTGGGCCCAACCTAATCACATGTGTTCTTAAAAGCTGACAATATTTCTCAACTGTTGCCAGAGATGAGAAGACAGAAAAAAGATTGGAGAGATGCCATGTAGTCATTTTTGGAGATGGACGAAGGGGCCATGAGCCAAGGAATGTAGGTACCTCTAGAAATTGGAAATGATAAGAAAATGGATTCTCCTCTAGAAACTCCAGCAAAGCAAGCAGCCCTGCCAATGTCTTGACTGTAGCTCAGTGAGACTTCGGTCAGATTCCTGACTGACAGGACAGTATGGTTGTACATTTGTGTTGTTTTAAATGACGATATTTGTGGTAATTTGTTATGGAGGCCATAAGGAACTAATAAGCATCCATGAAGCCACATGACTTTACCTCTGCCAAAAGTGGCTCTGAGAAAGGCTGCCAGTGTACACAAATCTCAGAGTCCACAGTAGATTCTCCTGCAGAAAACATGTAGTTGACCTGCTTCGCTCTCCTTCTACTGTATAGATTTGAGTATCTCCAAACAACCAAAATGCATATATAGCAAGAATATTTGTTATAAATTTTGGAATGTTTGCTCTGGGATTTAGTAAGATCCAAAAGGGTTTTTTTAAATCATCAACTTAAAATATGATCTTCAGCATTGTTTTGGTTTAATATATATATAGCATTGTTGAGACATTTTCATTATTTTAAAACTTTTAATTTATCAAGGACCAGAACAAACATTAGTAATTTATTGCCGAGGAGCCAGATGTGACTGGCAAGGGCGTGTGGATCTGTTTCAGCCAAAAGGGTCTTAGGCTCATGTACAAAGTAAAGTAATTGATGCCTTCTCACTTCCTCTTCTCTTCCCATTGCCGCTGGGCTATCTCGCAGCTTAACTCAGGGTCTGCCATTGCATAAAGTTGACATTACTCTAAACGTATCCCATTCTTCACTCACCTTCTTCCTTTCCCTAAAATCAAAGCAGCTAGTACCTCAAAGTGCTTATCTTTAGTAGGTAGGAAACCATCACGTTATAGTAATTCACTCTGAGAGTAAAGGTCTTAACCATGCAGTGTAAGGTTTGAGGAGCGAAGTAGCGCTGGAATCAATGGAGGAAGCAGAATACTTTGAAAAGTATGTGTTTATTGCAGGCCCTGAGCTCCACTATGCAATCTTTGAGCATGCATTGAATATCTGCTAATGTTCACAATATGACACCAAGTTTTAAGTTCAATGATCATGGAGACAGACAAAGCTTATTGAGTTCAGGCTCTGTCATTCAGTAGCTCTATTTCCTCATTGGTGAAATAAAGATGGTAATAGTGACTATCTCTTAGGCTTATTGTGAGGTCTAAGTGATATCACACAGGTCAACTGCTTAACAGTGCCTGGTGTAGAGTAAGGACTCACTATACCATATCTGTAAGTTATTCTCTAGTTCAGGAGTGGAATAAGACACAGAAACACAAAACATGTACAGCCTTATACCCTGTGGAGCTCTCTCCCACCATCCAAACTTTCTCTGCCTATGAACAGACACCAGAAAAAGCATCAGTTCACTTTAAAAAATAGCTAACTCACACCTAGAATTTCCAAAAAATTTTATCAATAACAATAAAACCCATTAACTATATCCTTGTGTAAACATGGGTATTTACTTATTTCCTTAGAATTCTCACAGTTCAATGAGGAAGAAATACAAAGGCAGAAATGTGTGACTAACTCATGGAATTTTTTTCCCTTTAATAATAATACACTAAAAAAAAAAAAAATGGATGCAATTTAGGAAAGATTATCTTTAAGAAAACATTTCATTGTAGTCCAAAAAAAAAAAAAGAATATAAATCTTGGGGACATGTCTGTACATCTTCCACAGGAATTACGACATGACTTTGTTCAGGAAACTTTTGCCACTGCTATAAAATAGAGAGTTGGGGGAAGTGAAGGTGAAGCCATCAAGAATGATTTGGTGAAGGTTGCTAGGTGCCAATAATTATTAATGGCTAAATTCTGAGGACTTAAAAACACTAAACCAAAAATACTCCAAAACTTCTCAATTTTATTTTAGAATGAAAAAAATAAAAAATATAACCTAAACTGTAAAAATGAGGAAAGATAATCCCAAAACAGCTGTGTTATATTTCAAAAAAGAAGAATCAAGATACTTTTCAAAAGTTAAACTATGGGAAAGCCCTATTATAATAAAAGCAGTCTTTCTCCTTAAGAGATGCTATTCAAAATTGATTACCTTCCTTCAGAGGACACAATAATAGATATGATTGACAATCATGCCAAAGGCTTTATTCTTCTAGCTGATTATCACCATTCCTTCCGGGAGCTGATTTCAATGAGTTGTTATATTTTGAGGTGCTGTCATAGACTTACTGTGAGGAACTAGAATTTAGCTGCTTGTGTCTGCAATTCCAGCAGGGATTCCATGTATGAATATTATGTTTAACTTAATAATATAATTTTTAGAAATTTTTGGAACTGTATCATGAAATGGAGTCGAGTTACTTCAATTAAATATTTATGAGAAAGCTATAGAACATCATCAGAACAGTGCTTTCTATATTCTATCCTCCTGAACTTGTCACTGTGAATAAGTATTTACTATAGTAAACAGTGAACTAAGCATTTGACTAGCATGGAAAATTCAAATGTAATACCATCATTTATATTGTTAATATTTTTTTGAGTAGAAATTAAGTACCTTTGTTAGTATGACAGGATAAATCTAACTCTTAGTAAGCCTATTTTCTGTTAAAGTTAAGATGTGAACATTTATGAATTTAAAGTTAATCAATCCTTCCTAGGATAAATGAATCTACAAAAATCACAAACTGTGAATGTCTAATCTACACAGAAAGGTGTTATCTTTCTAGGAGTAACACTTATAAATTACTTTATATGGTGTCTAGCACATGGCAGACACTCAATAAATCTTAACTATATTATCATTTAGAAGTGATATTTGATTTTGAGTTCCAAAGATCTAAAAATAAGTGGCTTAAAACACATTAACTTTTCTTTCATATACAATGGAGTTCAGAGGTAGGCTGTTCAGGGCTGACACACTGACTTCTTTATATTATCAATATCTTAGAATACTTCTGTTTTCTGCTTTATTGTTCTCAGCAAAAGCTTACATCCTCAGAACCACCTCCTGCTCACACTATGGCTGCCATGAGCCTCCCTACTTACACAGGTAGAAGCAGGAAAACTCTAGTTGTGCAAAATGGTGAGGGCCAGCTGAATCCGTGCCACTTTAAAGAAACTCTTCCAGAATGCAAATCAAGAACTTTTGCTCAAATGTCATTGTCCTGAACATAGTCACATGCTTTTTCTTTTAGATAAGATGGGAATTGCATTTAAACTGAATGCATTGCTAAACCTAACAAAATCAAAATTAAGGAGGGAAAATTGGATTTAGATAGGCAACTAGCAGTCTTTCTTACTGTTATTATTATGATTATAATTGTTGGGAGGTCAACAAGTGAATGAGTCATTTTCCAGTGGCTTGTTACCCTGTGTGATTATAGTATTTCCGTTTCAGCAATGTGCTGGAGCCAGTTTATACTGGCTTGCAAGAACCAACTGATAAGTTTTCAAGAATTTTGCATGCTGGTAATTAAACACAGCCATTATTAAATATTAAATAATATCAATATAACTAAATACATTATTTTAGAAACAAAGAGTAAATATTTAAAACAGATAAATTCCTAATTATTTTACTATAACTTACTATTATCTATGCTGTTGAGGTTATGCCTATCTATCCTATCTGTATAGTGAAAATATGGTGTGATGGAAACCTATGTAATGATGTGCTACTGTGCATCACTTCCCAATTCTGCATTTAGCGATATCACATTCGTAGTTTAAAACTGGTCACGGAGGGGAATTTTTACACCATGGAAGTTGACAAATACTAAAATGTGCCTGCCCCTTTTTCTTGGAAAGTAGATTGTCAACATTTAGCAGTACACTCCTGTCTTATGTTAACAAAAATATTTTTAATAGTTTGTTACATTAATGCTGGCCAGTATAGAGATCAGGCTAGGGACAAATTTAATATGTTTCACTAACATTATAATCACATCCAGAAGGTTAACCAGTGAATACATTAGAAGAGGGAAGGGATTGTTCTTCCTGTACTCATGCCTTCCGACAACTCTCATGGGACCATCAGCAAGGCCAGCCAGACATTTCAGCTCTGAGCTAGAGAAAAGAATTGTTTTTGTAGCTAATCTCTTGGAGAGATAGGCAAGGAAAGGAACTGCTACATGTTTTCCCCAAGGACTAGTAAGTTTGTTTATGTCCCTTTGAGCTTGGAACACTCATCAAAAAAGAAAACGGGTACTTAGAAAAAATTCTGCCTCACTGGTTGTCACTCTAGAGAGTAAGAGAATGAGACATTTTGGGTGAATAACCATGTAACACTAAGCAGAAAAATCAATGAGACAATGTAGTGGGAATAATTTAAAAGGGTGGTTTACAACTGCTTTTTGGTATCTAGTATTTAAATTGACCCTATTAAATTAAAGCTAATTTTGGTTTTTACACTTTCAGTGCTTTTCTTTTGCTATCTACAATGGTGTGTAAACCTTCTGTCCCGCTGGAGTTTGAGATGGTGCCAGAGAGAGCTAGAGGAGAAAGTAGTCTGACACCCGAGGCCTCTGGTGAGGCTGCTGGGAAGCAAGCACTCTTCCCTGCTGAGGGCAGTGTGAATTAGCGTGACCTTTATGAAGGACAATTTGGCAACATTTGTCAAAATTGCAAATGTGTATAGGAGGTCTGACAATTAAGTTCACGAACTTGTCACAAAGATCTTGCTAATCTTTTTTGATATCAGAGGGATTATTCATTATGAATTTGTACCAACTGGACAAACAGTTAACCAAGTTTACTATTTGCAAGTGCGTGAAAAAGTTAAACAACCTGAACTTTTCACCAACAATTCATGGCTCTTGTATCACGACAATGCACCAGCTCACATGGCACTGTCTGTGAGGGAGCTTTTAGCCAGTAAATAACTGCATTGGAACACCCTCCCTACCCACCTGATCTGGCCCCCAGTGACTTCTTTCTTTACCCAAAGATAAAGGAAATATTGAAAGGAAGACATTTTGATGACATTGAGGACATCAAATGAAACACGACAGCTCTAATGGCCATTCCAGAAAGAGTTCCAAAATTGCTTTAAAGAGTAGACTAGGCCCTGGCATCGGTACATAGCTTCCTGAGGGGAGCACTTCGAAGGTGACCATAGTGATATTCAGCAGTGAGGTGTGTAGCACTTTTTCTAGGATGGGTTCGCAAACTTACCTGTTCCACCTCATAGCCTTTGACCCAGCAATTCTACTTTTGTGAATATATTCTACAGACATACTTGTACATATGCTGAATGCCATAGGTTCAAATTTACTTATTGTGACACTTTTGCATAATGGGAAATGGTTAGAAGCAACTCAAAAATTATCAATAGGGAGTGGCTAAATAAATCCTGATTTCTTTTTACAGGGGAGTGTTTAAAAAAGTCTTAAGAACTAGATAGTGGGGAAAAAATGTGTCAAAGCATATGTATAATATTATTTTTGTGTAAAATAAGAGAAAATAAAAATTTATATTTCCATCTTTTTGAATATGTGCAAGTCTGGAAAGATCCAAAGAATCTAAAAATTGAGATTTCTATGTGGAAAGGAGGGAGATTCTGGCTAAATCAGGGACAAAGTTGGAAGGAAAGGAACTTTTTTACTTCACTTTTTAGCTTTTATAATTATTCATGTTTTTGAAGCCATGTGAGCATATTATCTAATTTAAAATTTTAAAAACACTCTTAAACCCATGTATAGCTTGCAATGCTTAAAGAGAAAGAAACTGCCCTCCTTCAACAAACACATTGTTTCATCTGATATGATAAATTCCAACTGTGAGATGAAGGAACCAGTTGTAGAAATGTGCTGATTTAAGGGAATCAACATTGAGAGTAAGGCACTGAGGAAGTAGGCAAGAGCAGGATGCTAGAACGCTGCTGGGTCCAGCTGGTAGGGTGAAGGGGGACGGGCTGTCAGGGAGTGGCTGCCGGGAGAAGAGCTCTAACTGTAGAATGCAGCTACTGCCAAACACAGTGGGGCAACCAGGGGCAAAAAGAATCAAGATCCCAATCTTTCTGTCCACCACACTTAATCTTTTGCTGGTGCCGAAGAGAAACTAGAGAACAAGGAAGCCTGGGGCACAGTCTACATGGTGGTCATCTTCCCGAGGGACAAAAGAGGGCAGGGAAGGGTGGGAAATGACCAGGTGACAAATAAAAATAACCAGTACAGGATACTAGGATAACCGTTTGCATCTTGGGTGTGTATGGGAAGTCCGTTCCTGTGTGCTATATAAATAAGATAACGATGATCCTTTTATATTGGCTGCTATGTTGTTTACTTCTTTATAGCAGGCTAGGATTATTAGCTCAAATCCTGCCACCACCAACCTCACATTTTTACACATCCAGTTCGTTTAAACATAGCCCAAGTAAGCAGATTTTTAGCCATTTAGTGACGGGCTGCTTTGTATATGCTGTGAAACTGCACCCATCTTCTGCTAGTCTTAGGTAAGTCAAACCCTAGGGCTATAGAAGACTCCATACCCCTGCTGCTCCTTGAAATTCTCTGACCTAGAGACTACTCTCTTTGCGACTGACGTCCCCCAGACATGTAAGTCCCCCCTCTGATTGGCCTCTCCCCAGGAGTTCCCTGGTCCTCTTCCTTGTGGATTATGTCCCATTCCTGTTTTCTCTGGAAGGTCCGTCCATGAAGGACTTCCTCTCTAATTCAGTCTGTCAAAGCATCACTGAATAAGGCTCATTATGCTTCACTGCCACCTCGTGGTCAAGTTTTTTCCCTGGATCGGTCACAAAATCCTCTAATTCATTACAGTGTGTTCACAAATTAAGTGATAATAACTTAATACAAGTATTACATTGGTGCAAAAGTAGTTGCGGTTTAAAAGGTTAAAAATAATTGCAAAAATTGCAATTGCTTTTGCACCAACCTAATAGCTGGTGTTCAGATAATTTTTCCTAAATTATTCCATTGTGTTCTTAAAATAACTCTGTTGATTTATTTGATCCTCACTCAAAACTTAAATGGCTTGTCCAACCAAGGTCTGAGGTTATGGTGAAGCCAGGATGCAAACTTGGCAGCTTCTGATTTCAAATCCTAATCTCTCCTCTACACCATACATAAGACTCTCCTTCAATCTCTCTGAACACCCTTGTTTTCCCTATCCTTCCATTGTTGCCAAGGGCACAATATTTATCGTTTTACTCTTGTTTGCAAGGGGGACAAAAAGATGATGTGCTCAGAGGTTTATCTGATGCCCAGAGTTCAGGACATTCATGAAAAAAGCAGCCTGGAGACTTTCCGAATCTTCTGAGTCTAGCACTGTTATATAACTATATTACTTAAAAAAAACTCCCAGTCTAAAATCCTTTACATATATTGTATTAAATATACTAAACTTCTTCTTACTTGCAACGCTTGGCTCATAGATGGAGAAGAGCGAGTCTAGGGAATGAGCGACAAAGCTGGAGACCATAACCCGTGAAACCATCCCTGCTGAGTATATCTTCCAATCTCTTTGTCCTGAAGCCTTGGCTTTTTGCAGTTATACACGGATATCAGGTCTTTGGGCACTCAAAGTAGGGATTAGGAACTAAGTCTCCCTATGAACCAGAGAGCCATGAAAGACTACATTTTCAGAGAACAATAGACTTGTAAAATTTATCAGTATTATTGTAGGTTCTAGATAGAAGTAATTTGGAGGGATTGGGATTCAGTTTTCACTTGCCTGCATGGTCCAGTAAATCCCAAACTAGGCAAGTAACTGTATGTGGTTCGAGATTGGTAGCAACCCAGACATCTGGTAGAAGCAAGTACGTACTCTCTGGAGAGATGCCCAGTTATCAGATATCTCATTGACTTTCCACATAGAAAGGCTGCTTGTTCAACATGAATTCACAAACCAAAATCACGAAACATATGAGGAGTAAGGTCACAATGAGCAAGGTCCAATGAAACCAAGAAAAAGTCAAATTTGATTCCCAAGGGTCTTAGTTATTCAAACTATTGGATATAGAATTACACACACACACACACACACACACACACACACACAATTATTGGATAGAAAATAATATAATGTGTTTAAGATTTCCAGAAGATTTGTGCTGATCATGACTTTCCAATTCTTGATTTGTTTCACAAGTGATAAAGAGAAGATTTTGTCATTTACTCTTCTAGTAACTAATTGGAATGTACCTTCTTTTTAATGCCATAAGGGAGGGATGAAAATGAAAAAATGTTCATAAAAAACAAATGAAGTCTACTTTGAAACTGAAAATTATAATACAAACCCTCAGGAATAATTTTAATGTAAAACATAGCAGATTTCCACCTAGTCTCACAGATTGCGTGGCCTCACTTTTTCTGTCTGCAAAATAAAAATTTTAGACTGTACTGTGGGAAAGGAGAAAATGCTTTTTCTCTTCTATTGTTTTTCTTTTCTTTTCTTTTTTTGACAGTCTTGAAAAAGAAGGTACTGCTATTTTTGAAAAATCTGCTGGTTTTCATGGTGGTTAAGTTAATATAAGTGTCCAAGTGAAAACAGATAAACCTAGATTTATTGTGCTAATATGGAAAAATAACCAAGACATATTGTTAAGTGAAAAAACTCAGGATGCAGAACAGTGTGGAAATGTCCCATTTGTAAATATACATTATGTACATATATATATGTATATATATATCACATACTTATTTATATCACATACTTATTTATATGTACTTATGTGATATATATCACATATTTATATATGCATTGAATATTCATGCAGAAATATGCAAAAAATTATATTTGAGAGAGGATGCAAGTGAATTTGGGGGACCTGGAGATGGAACACAACTTATTTTAAACCACATGAATGTGCTATTTTAATTTTATAAAGCTGGTTAATTAAAAAATAGGCAAATTCTTTCATTAGTCAATAGGTAACATGTTTAGTTATTGATTATACATTATCATACATTTAGGCAATATAATATATAATATGCATAGTGCATTATGTAGCTAGAGTATATTTGCTTAGGTTTGACTCCTGACTCAACAATTTTTTAGCTTTATAAGTCTGGGCAAGTTATTTAATCTATCTCTGCCTTGGTTTGCCCTTCTAGTTAACGGCCAAAATAATAAAGTTGTTTTGAGGGTAAAATAAGATAATTGACATAAAATGCTTCACACAGTACCTGACACATGGAAAAGATAGTAAATGCTAGCTTGCATTAAGATTTCAATCTGCTGATCATTTTCAGTTCCTATATATCAAACACATTTATGTACTTGAATCTTAAAAATGAATCACTAATTAAAGCAGACAGAAAGTTTTAATGCATTATTGTAAGACAGTACTATTTGACAATTATTATGCGTTCACTTTCAAAACACTTGTTTGTCAGGCATATTTTGAAGGTAATGCCAAAACCACGCTGAAATATCAGAACAGGAAAATCAATATTGTTGCCTTATGGAAATGTTTGACCTTCAGGCTACATACCATCTGATAAACATCTGCACAGAAAAATCGCATTTCACAGCCAAATATTTTATATGAGTACTGGGAAGTGTATCCTCTGAATTTAAAAAAAAACCTCACTTTGTTTATAAAAGCATATTGTTACTTCATTTAAAATTATAAGTGATTGAAATCCTGTGGGAATACCAGCCAAGGCTTCCAGAGAATTCTAATTTATTCTTTTACAATGAGAAATATGACAATTATCAAATATACCAAAATACCAGACTTTACAGACCACCATAATTTCTTCCCAGAAGACTGATTTACATTTGAAACCAAATTCTAACAGAATGTTCAACTTGCAAAGTACATCCTCTGAACCCAGGGAGCTGGGTAATTTTTAGCCCCACAACTACCCTCTCCTCAGTAGAGAATATGCTCTGAGTTTCTTTAAGTACCCATCAGAGCTGGAGACCAACAGATCAAATTAATTGTAGGGGTTTTGTTGTTGTTGCCATTGTTTTACATTTGGCTTTAGTTAAAAATTGCTTTGCTTGCACATGTTAATGATATTTATTAATACTTTGTCCCAGGTTAGATATGCTAATAATATCCTCAGAAATTTCTTATCATTGCTCTGAGTATCTAGATGGATGTTTCAGTAATGTAAACATTTTTTAGATATCTATACTAATACCCTATTGCTGCATAACAAAGGCCCACAAATTAAGTGGCTTAAGCCAGTACAGTTTCTGTGCTGCAGGAACCCAGGTATGGGTCGGTAAGGACTTCTTCTCACACTATGACTAGGTTGAAATCAAGGTGTATGATGGAGCTGCCCTCTCCACTGAGGCTCAAGGCGCTCCTCTTCCAAGCTCACTGGTTGTTGACAGAATCCAGTTCCTTAAGACTGAGGCCCTCAGATCCTAAAGACTGTTCTCCATCCCCTGCCATGTGACTCTCTCCACAAGGTGGCAGTTTGTTTCTTCAAGGTCAGCAGGAAAGCATCTGCTGCTGCTTGGAATAACTCTCTCCTGTCTGTCACAACAGGCTTGTATAATTTCATCTAAACAAAGAACTGGCTACCCTTCACCTTCATAGCTCCTCTCCACACTCAAAGGGTGGGGATTGTACAAAGGTTGTGTAGTGCTCTGTCTACTGTACAGCAGGGAGTGGGGGTGTTGGGACCATTTTAGAGTTCTGCCTGACACACTGTCTACTTATGGCTCTTATGAGGGTCAGAGGTGCAGAGGGGATGTGTTTGACTTGAGCTGTGAATGCAGTGAAGCATAAAATCAATCTAAATTCTGGTGTGTCCAGCTGTTGTCACCCCCAAGGATTTTCCCTCCTGCAATTTGGTCTTTCCGTGGTAGTAAAACATGACTTTAAACTTGGATTTGAAGAACTGGAGTGGAGGGATATTACTAATTTACATGGGGGATAAAATAATTCTGAAGGGTTCTAGTATGCTTATTTTTGGAAAAAAATATAGCTCGTCTGTATAAATTCTTTTTAGCAGGATTCAGAATAACAAATTATGGTAATTGTGAGTCAGTAATAATAACTCTCACTAGTTCAATGCCTAGTATATTCCAGGGGCTCTACACACATTATTTCTTCCAATATTTCCTGTGAGGAAATTGAAGCTCAATTAATGTTAATAATGATAAATATTAAAATGGTAAAAATTAATTGTCAGTTGATTGTCCAATACCTACAGATGGTAGGTCTCAGAGTTAGGGATTCAAATCTAGTTACATTAGTTTTGAAGACTATGTTTTCTAAACTACACTGATATTAATACTAAGATCCTTAAAAATTCCCATTTAGCTTGCCCACAAACATTTATTGAGTGCCTATTATGTGCCAAGCACTGTGCTAACCACAGGGGATAAAATGATGACTAACACAGACATGGATGGTCTCTGCCCTCCAGAATAAGAGCTCAAGTTTCCACCAGAGTCTGAGATCATGAATTTTCCTTATATCAAATAAAGAGCTTCTCTGTTATTAGTATTATTAATACTAATTAGTATTATTAGTAATACAGTTCTATATTGAATATAATAAATATGCTTGGTTTTCTGATAAAATCACAGTGAATCTAATATTTTTAAATGCTATATTAGAATATTATAAAATTTTTATTTGTGGTTACTTTTAAAAAATGGAGTAAGAAACTGTGTGTGTGTGTGTGTGTGTGTTTGATTGTGCATGCACGCACATGCTTTGGTTTGAGAAAAAATAATCTATTTGGTGAAAAATTCTCATTAATTGTCAAAGAATTAAAAACTAATAAGCCTTGAAGTATAAACTTTGATTGTCCTTATGGGTTAAATCAAGATTTGTCTGTTTGTCTTTGGGTTGAATCAAGATTACCCAGTTGCCAGACTGAACAAGTGCTCTGAGCATGAACGAAGAGGGACACACAACACACAAAGAAATCAATAGGTAAATAGAAGAGAGTGAGTGCAAGAGATAGAGATAGAGAGCGATAGAAAGAGAGATAGAGACCAAAATTGATTTGGCATCAAAGAATTTATCCAGAATTTTGAAAACAGAAAATCTAGGGGAAAAGCTTTTATATATATATATATATATATATATATATATATATATATATATATATATATATATATATATATAATTTATATATATATATGTACATGTAAGTTTTATTTAACTGTTTCTATTTTTTATTATATAAGAGGAGAAAATCAAGTGTTTTAGAAACCCACTTGGGGCTTCTAAAAACCATAATGCAATGGGTCTTATCTGGGATCAACTATTTAAAATCTTTTTTTTGTCTTTTTTGTAGGTGCCATTAAAATAGAAGGACTTTTGAAATGAACTGATGCATACCTTTTCTATACTACAGAAATAAAATGTTAAACCTAACTTCTTTTGTGAATTACAGAGAAACAACCATTGCCACCAAATGGTGGCAATGCAAACTGCAGTCGGTTCTTATTTTCTTTAATAAGCGTCTGCAAATTTTATAACACATTGGACTATATAAAAATGGTGTCAGTTTAATATGCAAATAGCATTAACATAAAAAGCTTGGCAATGATAAATATGGAAACATCTATTAACATCACTAATTCAGTATTATACAATCATAGGACTTGGAAAATCTTTATGCCTCATATTAATACCTGACGTTAATAATAGTTCTGATGAATGTTTTCATGATGTTACTTGTATAATAACAAAAACATAATATACCATAAAAATTATCTTTTATGACGTTAGCTAGGTTTTTTAAATTACATTGGGAAAATCTACTAAACACCAAAGGTCAATTGCTTTCAGTTTACCATGAAATACAATCTAAATATTTGAAAGTGGCTTTATAATTATTTGTTGTTTATGTATTTAAATGTTCCATGGATTTTATTTTCTCTTAAAAAGTATATTTAAAATGTTTAGTTAAAACTAATGTTTATTGTATAATTTAAAGGAATTACCATAATGTCAAAGTTAGGTAATCAGTCAGTATGATGATTTAATTGGGATGCGATAATCATTAATATTCAAGATATACCCTCTAAAGAGACAGCACAGATAGTTGCCCACCTAGTGGGATTTGTAGGTTGCTCAAATTACTGCAATGTCATATTGCCAAATTCTACCATGTAAGAATGTCATCTCTGTTTCCTGAGTTAAAGTGAAAGTTACTCTTTAAGATGGCTGACTATATTATGTTTTTGTTAGTGTCTTTGTATTTGTTGTGTCTTGTTGATATCCATGCTTTTTGGAAGAGGAACATGAGACAGAACATATTGATGGATAGTCAGAAAAGAAACATAGTCCTGACTGTGGAGCACCGCAGGGTAGGGCTAGTGTGGAAGAAAGTGCCCAGTGTGAGGGCTCTCCCGGCACTGAACTCCTAGGGGAACCCAAGTGAAAGGGGAAATTTTGAGGGCAGTAGAAGAGCATAGGGAGATCATTTACCAACTATGCTATGTTGATGGTAAAAGACTAAGATTTGGAGCCAAAAGACCCCTATGTTGTAAACAAAAAAGAGGCTCTGTAATAAATCTGACAAGTCCAGTGACTGAAAGTAACTTCACAAGGTGATCTAATCATAAATTCCTTACTGGGTAGGTCATGAAGGGTAGTCAGTCCCAGGCCTGTAACTTCTTTAATAAAAGATTTATCTTTGCCTTAAGCAAGCCCTGTCCATTGTTCTTACACATCTAGGTTAACCCATGTTTGAAATGCTAAAGTAATCCTCTTTTTCAGACCCCTCTGATGTGTAACCACCCTCAAAGGAGCACATAATTGTGTTAACTGTTTTGTAATCCAATCATAGAGATTCCCCCATCTTGCTTTTTCCCACCTTCATGTAATCTTCCTTACATTCCCTCCTTAATTCCAAGTGTATAAAAGGAGCTGCAAAACTGTCATTCTCTAGAGCATTTGAGAACTCGCTTCCCAGCATGCCATCAGCTTGGCTCAAATAAACTGAAATAAACTCTTATAAAAATTCTCTAAAGGTTTGGATATTCTTATGTTGACAATGTGTTGGCTCTATAACCCTACCTGGGTTAATAATTAATCTTACAAGACTTTGTTTATTTATTTAAAAATGGACATAAAAAATATTTGTAAAAAGCATATACAATTTATAGATCACAAAATAGCCAATCTTTCCCCTTAGTTGCTATGGGTTACTTTTATATTAGACTATATGTTGCTACAGTTAATCTTAGCTAATTATATCCCACTGGCTTAAGTGGGTGTAATAACTAGAAAATTATGTGGTTGGAGAGAGAGATTTTAATTTTTTTAAACGGTAGAAACAAGTATATTTAAATGATGATGGGAAGAATGCTTAGAAGAGGAAGATATTGCCATTTACCTCACATAAGTCAACAGTGATTTCTGAGGATAATTTATCTGATATATAGGAAACTATATATTATAGTTTTATCCTTTAAACCAAATGTATATCTGTAGGAGAGACTATTAGACCATTAGTGTTTACAAAATACCTATTATTTCAACATTTGCCATTTGCTTTTTCAGTTGAGGTGAGTCTGTGTGACTAGAGTTCTTTTGCAACTAGGTTATAAGAAGTGACACGTATTCTTCCAGAAAAAATAAATTAAGAGCCAGTGTGGTTCCAGCACTTTTCCCCTCCTCTGTCACAGGGATTTTGTGTTCCCAATGGTATAGGACTAATATAAGATAATATAATACGGTATGATATGATATGATCTAATACAGTATAATATAGTATAAATAACAAATATAATATAATATAACATAACATAACATAATAGAATATAACATAATATAATAGAATATAGACCCTATTCCTGGATCTTCCACTTGGGACAGTATGGGGCCTTGGAAAAATCTTATGATTTCATCGGGTTCCAGTGTCCTACGTCATTTGAGCATTATATAAGGCTTCTATATATTGTTCACCTAATTTAGAACTGCCACATGTTGGATGCTCAACAAATATTGATTTCCACATTTGTTGAATAAATGAATGAATAAAGGAACAAACATGACCCTCAGTCCTAGAATCATAATGAGTGAGCAATACAAAACCTACCTCAATTTAGAATCCAGGAACATGTCTGATAGAGTAAACAAGACATAATCATTTCTGTATCTGCCAAGAGCTGTGCAATGAGTGTTATCATGCTCTGACCTTTATCTTTTCTTGCAGCAAATAAAACATTGCTTTCTGCCACATGGGAAAGCTGCACCTTTGGTCATCATGTCTATTATTTGTCTTGGTTTAAAGATGTTTTTCAGTGTTTAATTCAAAGAATAATTCTTAGGTGGCCTCCTCAGCAGCATCTATTTCCCTTAGAAATAAAATTTTGCTTAGATTTTGGATATGATTTTGCTTGTGAAAATGATCAATATCTTCTTTTCGCAATATTTAACCTGATAGTCATTAAAAACACCACCCTGCACCGTCCCTGTTGCCCCCTACCCTCCAAAAGGCATGATTCTGTTAAGTATCTCTGTGCTAAATATTAAATTCTCATCATAGAACACGAAGTTTCTGAGCTACCTGGTGCCAAAATAACCAGTTGAAAGGTAAATGATTCAGTCAAGATGATTTTGTGGAATTCTTTAGAAGAAATTATGCTTAGTTTAAAAAAAAATAATTAGTCATTTCCCTGAACTCAGCTTCTTTTTCTAATGAACTTATCAAAACCATCTGTATGTCTAGACAGGCCCAAGATAAAGTATTCCCAACAGCATATTAAGTAATGAAAATGAACAAGCTAGAAAATGAATAGTTCTTTAGGGAATATTAGTAATCCTGGTAAAAGAATTTAAGGGATAGTTTAAGGTTGAAATCTACTTAAAGCCTACATGCTTAGTACTCCAAGGTCAGTAATTTATTAAAATATTAATTTCAAAAACAGTTATTTTACCATCTGGAGGCAATATTTTCCAAGGTATAACTTAATCGCCTAAGACCTATTTAATGCAGCTCTAAGAAATACACTGCAGATTTTTTTCTTTGTGGAACTAATAGGTGAGATTGTTGATTTTTAAAATCCGATATATTTTGATGTGTATATTTTACATATATTTCTTATACATCTTATGGAATTATTAAATATTAATCATATAGGTAATTTTGATTTGTATAATAAGTAAGCGATAAATGCGTAGCCTTTCCTTTCAGGCCTAGTAACATTCTGAGTTAGAACACTTGTAATTTTTTACAAGATCTAGACAAATATTCCCAGTGAAAGGTTAACTTTTCTTGATTTCTCCTGTTTCATCAGTGCTCTCTCAATATATAAATAGAGGTGATATAAAAGAAAAAAATCAATGAGAAAAGTAGGACTGACTTGACACCCAAGAAGGACATAAGATCCCATGCAAAATGTACCACAGCACCTAAATCATGATTCTATTTTTTAAAATAATTTTCTTGTTCTACACTGTTTTATTGAGATATAATTCATTTGTTTCCATTTTATAGGTTCTCTTTCCATTTTCTTGATGCTGTCATTTAAAAAACACACATTTTTAATGTTAATGTCATCCCAATTATTTTTTTTCCCTTTTGCTGCTAATGCTTTGGTGGCATATCTACGAGAACTTTGCCTAGTAAGATTATGAAAATTAATTTTGTGCTTTCTCCTATGAGTTTTATAGTTTTAGCTCTTACATTTGTGTCTATCTTCTGGGAATTATTTTTTGTGTATGGTATAAGGGAATAGTACAGCTTAACTTTGCATGTGGATACCCAGTGTTGCAGTACCATATTTGGAAAAGACTATTCTGTCCCCATTAAATCGTCATGGCACTCTTGTCAAAAATCAATTGGTTACAAATGAGAGGATGTGTTTTTTGGACTCTCAACTCTATTCCATTGATCTCTATGTCTATCAGTACCACACTATCTTGATTACTGTGCTAAGTTTTGAGATTGAGCAGTATGAGTTCTGCACCTTTGTTCTTTTGTTTAAATTCTTTTGGCTATTGTGGGTCTCTTTAATTTCTATATGAATTTTAGGTTGACTTTATAAATTTCTGTGTAAACAGAATACTAGGATTCGATAGGCATTGTGTTTAATCCATGCATCAATTTTGGAAGTATTACCATCTTGACCATAGTAAGTCTCCTATATCCATAAACATGAAATAGCTTTTCTTTTTTTAAACTACAGTTGACATTTAATACTATTTTAGATTAGTTTTAGGTGTACAGTGCAGTGGTTAGACATTTATATAATTTATGAAGTGATCCCCAGATAAATCTAGTACCCATCTGACACTATACATAGTTTTTACATTATTGATGATACTCCCCATGCTGTATTTCACATCCCCATAACTATTTTATGACTACCAATCTGTACATGCTAATTACTTTATCTTTCTCACTCATCCCCCAACCCCCTTCCTATCTAGCAATCATCATTTGCTCTTTGTATCTCTGAGTTTATTTCTGTTTTGTTTGCTCATTTTTTCTGTATTTTTTAGATTCCACGTGTAAGTGAAATCATACAGTATTTGTCTTTCTCAGTCTGACTTATTTGACTTAGCCTAATATCCTCTAGGTCCATCCACATTGTTGCAAATGGTAAGATTTCATTCTTTTTTATGTCAGAGTAATACTCCATTGTATGAATGTACCACAATTTCTTTATCCAATCATCTATTGATGGACATTTCAGTGGTTTCCATATTTTGGCTACTGTGAATAACTCTGCAGTAAATATAAGGGTGCATATATATTTTTTGAATTAATATTTTGGACTTCTTTGGATAAATACCCAGGAGTGGAATTGTTGGGTCATAAGGTAGTTCTGTTTTTAAGTTTTTGAGGAACCTCCATACTGTTTTCCATAGTGGCTGCACCAATTTGCAATCCCACCAACAGGGCGCAAGGGTTCCCTATTCTCCGCATTCTCACCAACACTTGTTGTTTGTTGATTTATTTATTTTTTAAAGATCTTTATTAAAAATATAGCTAACATACAATATTATATGCGTTTCAGGGGTATACCATACTTGCTCAACATTTATAGGCCTAAAGAAGTGATCACCATATAAGTCCAGCAGCCATTGGACACCATAATATGCTATCACAATATTACTGACTATCTTCCCCATGCTGTACATTGCATCTCTATGACTAATGGACCACTTATTGCCCTTCACCTTCCCCCCTTTTTAATTTTTCAGCTACAGTTGACATTAAATATTATTTTATATTAACTTCAGGGGTATAGCATAATGGTTAGATATTTATATAATTTAAGAAGTGATTCCCTTGACTAGTCTAATACCTACCTGGCACTATACATAGCTATTACTGCATTATTGACTATATTCCCTATGCTGTACTTTACATCCCCATGACTATTTTGTAACTACTGATTTGTACTTCATAATCCCTTTACCTTTTTCACCTTGCCCCATAACCCCTTCCCATCTATCACCCAAGAAATCTAGTACCCATCTGACACTATACATAGTTATTACAACATTATTGACTATATTCCTTATGCTATACCTACATTCCCATGACTACTTTGTAACAACCAATTCTTACTTATCAATCCCTTCCCTTCTTTCACCCACACCTCCAACACCCCTCCGATCTGGCAACGATCAAAATGTCCTCTGTATCTATGAGTTTGTTTCTGGTTTGTTTGTTAATGTTGTTCTTTAGATTCCACATATAAGAGAAATCACATTGCATCTGTCTTTCTCTGTCTTACACTCCACTCAGCACAAAACCCTCCAGGTCCATCCATACCACTGCAGATGGCAAGAACCAATTCTCTTTTCTGGCCGAGCAATATTCCACTGTATATATGTATCACCTCCTTTTTATCCATTCTTTCAACGATGGACACCCAGACTGCCTCCACATCCTGGCCATTGTAAACAATGCTGCAATGAACATATGGATGCACATGTCCCTTCAAAGTAACATATTTGGGTTTCTGCAGATAAATACCCAGAAGTGGGATTACTGGGTCCTTCTTTGTCTCCTGTTAGAGCCTTTGTTTTAAAGTCTATTTTGTCTAGTATGAGAATGGCTACCCCAGCTTTTTTTGTTTGTTTCCATTTTCATAAAATGTAATTTTCCATTCTTTACTTTCCTTCTCCGTGTGTGTCTTTTAATCTGGTGACTCTCTTGTAAGCAGCACATGTAAGGGTTTTGTTTTCCTATTCATTCAGCCCTCCTATGTCTTCTGATTAGCATTTAATCCATTTACATTGAAAGTAATTGTTGATAAATATGTAGCTATTGCCATTTTATTATTCATAATTTTGATCTTTTATTTTTTACATCTCCCCTCCACCCCACCCCACCCAACCCCCATCTTAAAGAAGTTCTTCTAACATTCCTTGTAACACTGGTTTGGTGATGATGAACTCCTTTAGCATTTTCATTTCTGGGAAGCTCTTTATCTGTCTTTCTAGTCTAAATGATAGTTTTACTGGGTAGAGTAATCTTGCTTTTTATCACTTTGAATATTTCCTGTCAATCCATTCTGGCCTGCAAAATTTCTGTTGAGAAATCAGTTGATAGTCTTATGGGAGCTCCCTTGTAGGTAACTAACTCTCTTGCAACTTTTAAGAGTCTCTCCTTGTCTTTAACATTAGGCATTTTAATTACAATGTGTCTTGTTGTGGGCCTGTTTGGATTCATCTTGTTTGGGACACTCTGTACTTCCTGGACTTGTATGTCTATTTCCTTCACAAAGTTTTCAGTCATTATTTCTTCAAAAGTTTCTCAATCCCTTGGTTTCTCTCTTCTCCTAGTACTCCTATGATGTGAATATTGTTATGCTTGATATTGTCCCACAGGTGTCTTAAACTATCCTCATTTTTTTGGATTCTTTTTTCTTTTTGCTGTTCTGATTGGGTGTTTTCTGCTACTTTGTCTTCCAAATCGCTGAATTGATCCTTTGCTTCATGTAGTCTGCTGGTGATTCCTTCTAGTGCATTCTTCATTTCAGTTATTGTATTCTTCACTTCTAATTGGTTCTTTTTAATGGTTTCTGTGTCCTTTTTAAATGCTTGTTATCTCTTTGTTGAAGTTCTCACTAAATTCCTTAAGCATCCTTATAGCCATTGTTTTCAACTCTGTCTCTGGTTGATTGCTTGCCTCCGTTTTGGTTACTTCTATTTTTAGATTTTGTTGTTTTTTTCATTTGGGACACATTTCTTTGTTTCCTCATTTTGGCTGCCTCCTTTTGTTTGTTTCTATGTATGAGGTAGATCTGCTATGTCTCCCAGTCTTGGCCGATGGGCTTAGGTAGTAGGTGCTCTGTGTGACTCTGGCACAGACTCCCTTGTCACCCATTCTTGGTGCTCCAGGAGTGTCCCTTGTGTGGGTTGTGTGTTCCCTTCTGTTATAGTTGAGCCTTGATTGCTATTGGCACATCTGTGGGTGACATTGACCTTTAGGCTGATTGGCTGTGGGGTTTGGCCATGTCCACAGCTTACAGGCTGCTATGTGGGGCCTTATCCCAGTGAGTGAGGTTCACCTTAGCAGGATTTGATGCCTGTTGAGACCGCCTTTTGTGTATGCTGCTTGTGGGGCTAATTGGGTTGTGCTCTGCTGTGGTCTGAAGCCAAACTCCCGGTATATTGTTCTGGGGCCTCTTGGGAAGGGTTCTGATGCAGATCTACGTCATTCACTACCTGTGACCAGCCAGAGACCCCTTGGTAGGAGCTACAAAATGATCCATGGTTTTTCACTGCCAGTGCTAACCCAGGCATGTGGGAGAGGCTATGCTGTGAACTAAGGATAGCTTCCACCAGTACTGGGCCTGGGGTAGCTTTGCAAAAATCCAGGACACCCAAGGCTTCCTGCTACCTGCCAGCTGTCTTAAAGTTCAGCTGCTGATAAAGCCTCACATGGTATGTGAGCTAAGTGAAGCAGGGTTTCAGGGAGTGACTAGATTGGGAAAAGCTGTGGTCACCAGGTTAATGTAGACTCTGGTTTGGTGCCAGTGCTGAGCCTGGTGCTACTCAAGAAAAGTCTCACAGAACACCAAGGCCTAGGGCTTGTGGACTCTGACAGTTTTCCAAGAAAGAATGAAACACAGGTGGGACTGGCTGCTTTCCGAGAAAGTGCCTCCTGCATTCAGGAGTTGGGTGGGGCGGGGTCTCAGTGAGTCAGCAGAGTGGCTTCCCAGAGCTCACCAGACCAATCAGATTCAGATTTGGGTGTAAGGATAGGGGGCGGGCTCAACACATTAAAGATGGCAGCTGTCTGCCCAGCTGCACTGGAGAAGGACCTCACACAGGGAAAATGGAAACTGTCCTCCAGCCCTGGCCTTGCAGCTACACACCTCAGTTTGCTCTCCATATGGCTCTGACGCCCCCCAAGTCTCCGTCCCTCTGCTGGAATCCAAGGTGAGTGCCTGCGAGCGAGTGAGTCTATGCGCAGACCCTTTAAGAGGACATCTGGGTTTCCTACAGCTTTCAATCCCACCAAAACGGTCAAAATCCTTATTGTCTTTCACAACCAGATGTGGGGGCTGCTCTTCACAGCACCAGTACTCTGGGCTGGGGAGCCTGGAGTGGGGTTGGGGTTCATTGCTCCTCAGGAGACAATCTCCGTGGTTGAGATATCCCTCTTTATTTTCAACCACCACATGGAGGTTTGAGATCAGCTGGGTTTGCGTCTCCACCCCTTCCACCAATATTGATGTGGGTTGTTCTTTATCTCCTTAGTTATAAAACTTCTGTTCACCCAGACTTCAGATGATTCTCCAGGTTGATTTTTCTATAATTTAGTTGTAATTTTAATGTGTTCATGGAACAAAGCAGGCGCAGTGTTTATCTACTCTGCCATCTTGGATCCTGTTGTTTGTTGATTTATTAATGGTAGCCATACTGACAGGTGTGAGGTGGTTATCTCATTGTGGTTTGAATTTTCATTTCTCTGTTGATTAGTGACATTGAGTATCTTTTCATATGTATATCTGTATGTCCTCTATGAAGAAATGTCTATTCAGGTCCTCTGCCCATTTTTAAATTGGATTATTTGGTTTCTTTTTCGTGTTGAATGGTATGAGTTTTTTTATAAATTTTAGATATTATTCCCTTATCATATGTATCATTGCCAAATATCTTCTCCCATTCAGTAGGATGTCTTTTTGATTTGTTGATGGATTTCTTTGCTGTGCAAAAACTTTTCAGTTTGATGCAGTCCCATTTGTTTATTTTTTTCTTTTGTTTCCCTTGCCTGAGGAGATATATCAGTAAAAATATAAGGGTCTGAGAATTTACTTCCTGTTTTTTTTACTAGGAGTTTTATGTTTATGGGTCTTACATTTAAGTCTTTAATCCATTTTGAGTTCATTCTGTATATGGTGTAAGAAGGTGGTCCAGTTTCATTTTTTTTTTCTGCCTGTGTCTGTCCAGTTTTCCCAGCACCATTAATTGAATACACTCTCTTTACCCCAATGTAAATTCTTGCTTCCTTTGCCATAGATTGAATGACCATATATGCATGACTTTATTTCTGGGCTCTCTGATCTGTTCCATTGATCTATGTGTCTGTTTTTATGCCAGTACCTTGCTGTTTTGGTTTTTATGGACTTGTTGTATAATTTGATACCAGGTAGTGTGATACCGCCAGCTTTGTTTTTCTTTCTCATGAGTTCTGTGGCTATTTGGGGACTTTTATGGCTCCATATAAATTTTAGGATTATTTTTTCTAGTTCTGTGAAAAGTGCCACTGGTATTTTAATAGGGATTTCATTGAATCTATAGATTGCTTTGGGCAGTATGGAAGTTTTAACTATATTAATTCTTCCTATCCATAAACGTGGTATTTATTTCTATTTATTAGTATCTTTTTAAATTTCTCTCTTCAATGTCTTATAATTTTCTGCTTATAGGTCTTTTACTTGGTTAAATTTATTCCTAAGTATTTTATTTTTTTATGGCATTATAAATGGGATTGTTTTCTTAATTTCTCCTTCTGATAGTTTTTTATTGGTGTATACAAATGCAATTGATTTCTGAATATTAATTTGTATCCTGCTACTTTACTAAATTCATTTATCAGTTCTATAGATTTGTGCTGCAATCTTTGGGGTTCTCTCTATATAAAATCGGTTTTCTGCAAATAATGACAGTTTTACTTCTTCTTTTCCCATTTGGATGCCTTTTTATTTCTTTTCTTTGTTTGATTACTGTAGCTAGGACTTCTAGTACTATGTTGAATAAAAGTGGTGGAAGTGGTCATCCCAGATCCTGATTTTAAGAACGCTTTTAGCTTTTCCACATTGAATATTGTTATCTGTGAGTTTGTCATATATGACCTTTATTATGTTGAGATATGCTCCCTCTATTCCCACTTTGCTGAGAGTTTTTATCATAAATGGATGCTGGGTTTTGTCAAATGCTTTTTCTGCCTCAATTGATATAATCATATAATTTTTAGTCTTCATTTTCTTTATGTGATGTATCATGCATTGATTTGTGGATATTAAACCAACTTTGCATATTAGGAATATATCCCACTTGATCATGGTGTATGGCACTTTATAATGTATTTGTGATTTTGGTTTGCTAATATTTTGTTGAGGATTTTTGAATCTATGTTCATTAGGGATATTGGACTAGAGTTTTCATTTTTGTAGTGTCTTTGTCTGGTATTGTAATCAGGGTAATTGAGGCCTCATAAAATGAGTTTGGGAGCCTTCCCTTCTCTTGGAATTTTGGAATAGTTTAAGGAGAATAGGTGTTAATTCTTTTATGAATATTTGGTAAAATTCACCTGTGAAACTATCTGTTCCAGGACTTTTGTTTGTTGGGAACTTATTGATTTCTGATTCAATTTTGTTGGTACAAATTGGTCTGTTCAGTTTTTCTGTTTCTACTTGATTCAGCCTTGGAAGATTGTATGCTTCTAGGAATTTATCCATTCTTTCAGATTGTCCAATTTGTTGGCATATAGTTGCTCATAGTATTGTCTTAAAATTTTTGTGTTTCTGTGATGTCCATTGTCACTTCTCCCCTTTCAATTCTTTCAATTCTGATCATATTTATTTGGGTCCTCTCTCTTTTTTCTTGATTAGTTTCATTAAAGGTTTGTCAATTTTGTTTATCTTTTCAAAACACAAGCTCTTGGTTTCATTGATCTTTTGTATTTTTTTTCTCTTTCAGTCTCTGTTTCATGTATTTCTGCTCTCATCTTTATTACTTACTTCCTTGTACTCTCTTTGGTCTTTGTTTGCTGTTCTTTTTCCAGTTTCCTTAGGTGTAATGTTAAACTATTGATTTGAGATTTTTCTTGGTTTTTTGTTTTGTTTTGTTTTTTCTTTTTTTTGAAGGTTAGGCCTGCATTGCTATGAATTTCCCTCTTAGGCCTGCTTCCACTGTGTTGTATAGATTTTGGGTCATTGTGTTTTTATCTTTCAATATCTCAGGTATCTTTCAATTTCTTCCTTGATCTTATTGTTGACTCATTCATTATTTAGTAGCATGTTATTTAGCCTCCATGTGTTTCTGTGTTTTTCAGGGTTTTTTTCTTGTAATTGATTTCTCTTTTCATACCATTGTGGTCAGAGAAGATGCTTGATATGATTTTAATCTTCTTAAATTTATTGAGACTTGTTTTGTGGCCTATCAGGTGGTCTATCTTGGAAAATATTCCATGTGTACTTGAAAATAATGTATATTCTGCTGCTTTGGGGTTAAATGCTCTAAAAATATCAATTAAATCCATCTGTTTGGATGTGTCATTTAAGGCTGCTGTTTCCATATTGACTTTCTGTCTGAAAGATCTGTCCATTAGTGTCATTGAGGTGTTAAAGTCTCCTACTATGATTGTGTCACTGTTGATCTCTGCTTTTATGTTGGTCAATATTTGCTTTATATATTTAAGTACTCTTATGTTGGGTGCATAAATGTGTACTAGGCTGGTGTCCTCTTCTTGGATTGATCCCTTTATTATGATGTAATAATCTTTGTCTCTTATTATAGTCTTCATTTTAAAGTCTATTTTGTCCAGTATAAGTATTGCTACCCCAGCTTTTTCCTCATTTCCATTTGTGTGAAATATCTTTTTCCATCCTTTCAATCTAGTGTGTCTTTCGATCTGAGGTGGGTCTCTCTTGTAGAAGGCATATACATGGGTCTTGTTTTCTTATCCAATCAGCAACCCTACGTCTTTTAATTGGAGTATTTAATCCATGCACATTTAAAGTGTTATTGATAGGAACATAGTTACTGACATTTTATTATTTATATTTTTTAATCTTTATTTGTTTTCTCCTTTCTTCTGCTTAAAGAAGTCCTTTTAGTGTTTTTGATACTGGCTTGGTGGTAATGAATTCCTTCAACTTTTTCTTCTCTGGGAAGCTCTTTATCTCTCCTTCAATTTTAAATGATAGCCTTGCTGGGTAGAGTAATCTTGGCTGTAGGCCCTGGTTTTTCATTACTTTGAATGTTTCCTGGCACTCCCTTCTGGCTTGCAAAGTTTCTTTTGAGAAATCAACTGACAGTCTTATGGGAGCTCCCTTGTAAGTAACTAACTACTTTCCTCTGCTGCTTTTAAGATTTTCTCTTTGTCTTTAATCTTTGCAATTTTAATTATGATATGTCTTGGTATGGGCCTCTTTGCGATCATCTTGTTTGGGACTGTCTGTGCTTTCTGGGCTTGTATGTCTATTTCCTTCACCATGTTAGGGAAATCTTCAATTATTGTTTCTTCAAATAGGTTCTCAATCCCTTGCTCCCTCTCTTCTCGTTCTGGTACTTCTATGATGTGAATGTTGTTACGCTTGATGTTGTCCCACAGATCCCTTAAACTATCTTTATTTAAAAAAAAAAAAATCTTTTTGTTGTTTTGATTGAGTGTTTTCTTCTATCCTATCTTCTAAATAGCTGATTTGATCTTCTGCTTTATCTAATCTGCTGTTGATTCCTTTTAGTATATTCTTCATTTGGTATTGTGTTCTGTATTTCTGACTGGTTCTTGTTTATGTTCTCTATGTCCTTCTGTATGCTTGTCATCTCTTTGTTGAAATTCTCACTAAGTTCCTTAAAAAGTCTTATAACTAGTATTTTAAACTCTATCTCTGGTATGTTGGTTGCCTCCATTTCATTTACTTCTATTTCCGAAGGTTTCTCCTGTTCTTTCATTTGGGACATGTTCTTTGTTTCCTCATTCTGGCTGCCTCTCTCTGTTTCCTTATATGTATTAAGTAGATCCCCTATATCTTCTAGTCTTTGCTGGGAGGCCTATGTAGTATGTGTCCTGTGTGGTCCAGTGGCACAGTCTCCTTGATCTCCTGTGCATGTGTTCCAGGAGTATCCCTTGAGTATGTTGTATGTGTTCTCCTGTTGTAGTTGAGATTTGATTGTTTTTGGCAAGTCAGTAGGTGGGATTGACTCCCAGCTGACTGACTGTGAGGACTGACTACGCCCACAGTGTATGAGTTGCTGTGTGTGGGCTGACCTCTCAGAGGAGGATTTGCCTCCACAAGCTCTTATTGAGACAACCCTTTGGGTGTGCCACTTGTGGGACTAACCAAGTAGGGCTCTGTTGTGGTCTGAATTTGGCCTCCAGTTCTGTTGTTTCTGGTGTCTCTTGGAATGGGCTCCCATGCAGGTTAACTTCAGCCTTGCCTGTCATGGGTCTTCAGTTACCTGGTAGGAGCTATAAAGCTATATGTGGTTGGCTGCTGCCTGTGCTGAACCTAGAGTCACGTGGAGGTGGCCTCGCTGTGAACTGAGGCTGTCCACCACTGGTATTGGGCTAGGGGCAGCTTAGAAAAAGTGGTAGGGCCCCCTAGGCCTACTGCCATCTGTTGGCTGCCCATAAGGCTCAACTGTTGAAAGAGCCTCCCTTGGTGTTCAGTGCAGGCTTGTTGACCTGGTGCTGAGTGTGCCTTCAGTGACAGAGCACTAGCTGGGGAGACCAGGGTCCCAGGGAGTCACAAGGCCTTGCCAGAGGTTTTACCAAGGTTAATGCAGATTCAGTTCTTGCAACACTATCTGGCTTATGACTATTTTGCAAAATGTCCTGAAACACCACAGCCAGTCATTGCTTGCCTCGGGCTCACAGATACCCAAGAGCTGTCCAGTAGAGGCTTTGGCACAAGTTGTGGCTCACTGCCCACTACCAAAAGTTCTTTGCACCTCTGCTGCTATAAAAGGCTGCCAAGAGTGCCCCAGATGATTCAGTACTAGCTGTGCGGTGGGCGGGGGGGGGGGGGGGAGACCCAGGGCATCACCAAGGTGGTGTGCATGCACAGAATTTACCAAACCAATGCAGTCTCAGATTTGGCCCTTTGGGGGAGGGTTCAAAAGACAGTGCCCTCCTATAGACTGCACATGAGTCAGGCTGCCACAGGGACAAACCCTTCAGCCCTCATTCTGAAGCCAAACAATTCAGTCTTTCCCCATATGTCTCTTGTCTCTCGAGTTGCCACCCCTCTGCCAAAGACCAGGTGAGTGTTTGCAAGTGAGTTTGTGTGCAGGCCCTTTAAGAGGTTGTCTGGGTTTCTGGCTGCCTTCCATCTCACCAGGGGACAGATAGAGTCCTTGCTGATTTTCACTGCCTCATGTTGTGGGAACTCCTTTTCCTGGCATAGGACCCCTGGGCTGGGGAGCTCGGTATGGGGATAGGACCCTACCCTCTTCCAGGGAACCTCTGCCACCAAGGTGTCATTCCCATTGTTCAATCACTATCTGTGGGTTTGAATTCTGCCTGTTTTATGTCTCCTACCAGTCTCAATGTGGCCTCTTCTTTATAGCCTTAGTTATAGGGATTTTGTTCAGCTAGTCTTTAGATGATTCTTGAGATTGATTGTTCTATAATTTATTTATAATTTTGGTGTGATCCAGGGATACAGAAGTGATTACCTAATCTGCAATCTTGAACCCAATTCAGTTTTCCCATGAAATCGTTTTTCATTTATTTAGATACTCTTTAATTTATTTCAACAATTTTTGTAGTTTTCAGTGTACAAGTATTACACTTGTTTCTTCAATTTACACCTAAGTGTTTTATTGCTTTTTATTTTATAGGAAATTGAATTATTTTATTAATTTCATTTTTGAAATGTTTCTTGTTAGCATATCGAAATACAATTAATTTTTGTATATGAATCTGGTATTCTGCATTCTTAATCAACTCATTTATCATTCAATATTCTAATAGTTTTAAGTGAACTTTAATTTTAATGTATTTCTATACAAGATTGTGTCATCTGAAAATAGATATAGTTTTGATGCTTTCTTTCCAATGTGGATGCCTTTTTAAAAATTTTCTTGCCTAAGTGCCCTAGCTGTACAATGTTAAATAGAAGAGGTGAGAATGAACACCCTTGCCTTGTTTCTGATCTTAAGGAGAAAACATTTGTTCTCTTCACCATTAAGTATGATTTTAGCTATGGGTTTTTTTCATAGAAGCTATCTTTCAGGTTGAGGAAGTTCCTTTCTATTCATATTTTACTTAGTGTTTTTTCATAAGGATGTTTTTTCTGCATTTGATATAATCATACAGTATCCTTCAATCAATTCATATGTGTATTACCTTGAATAAGTTTTAATGTTAAAACAACCATGCATTCCCCAAATAAATTTCACTTAGTAATGGTGTATTAATCGTTTTTATATTTCTGGATTCAATTTTTTATATCATGTTGAAGATCTTTGCATCTATAATCAAGAGAGAGCTTAGTCTGTGATTTTCTTGTAATCCCTGGCCTCATAAAGTGAGTTAAGAATTACTCTCTCCTCTTCTTTTTTTTTTTTGAGAGTTTGTGAAGAATTGGTGCTTATTTTTCTTTAAATATTTTATAGAATTAAAAAGCCGTCTGGTCCTGGACACTTCTTTGTATAATGTTTTTAATTAATAATTCATTATTTTTACTTATTATAGGTCTATTTAAATCTATTTCTTCTTTTGTCAGTTTTCCTAGTTCTTTCCTTTATAGGAATTTATTTATTTCATCTCAATTATCTAATTTGTTTATATACAGTTACTTATATTATTCCTGTAAAGTTCTTTGTATAAGTTCAGTAGTTAATTTCCTTCCTGCATTCATTTGTATCATTTCCCTCTCAATTAGTCTAGTTGAAGGTTTGTCAATTTTGTTAATTATTTCACCATTTTGTTCCATTGATTTTCTCTGTTGTTTTTCTATCTTCCATTTTATTAATTTCCATTCTAATTTTTATTCTTTTCTTTCTTCTGTTTGCTTTAGGGTCAGTGTGTTCTTCTTTTCCCAGTGTCTTAAGGTGAAGGTCAGATGATTGATTGAAGATATTTCTTCTTTTAAAGTATTTGTGCTGTAAATGTAAATTTCTTTCTAAACACTGTGTTACCTGTATCCCATACGTGTTAGTATGCGTGTTCTCTGAGGCTGTGTTCATTTTTTCATTCTTTTTTTCTCTGTGTACTCAGGTTGTGTAATCTGTATCAATCATCTTCAAATTTACTAGTTCTCTTTCTGATCAGCTTAAATCTACTGTTGAGTCCTCTGGTAAATTTGTTTTTATTTCAGTTATTTTACTTTTTAACTCAGGATTTCTATTTAATTTTCTTTTATAGTTTGCACCTCCTTTATGACATTCCCTATTTGATGAGACATCGTTATCATATATGCCTTTTTTACGCATGGTTTCCTTAAGTTCTTTGCATATATTTATAACAACTGCCTTGAAGTCTTTGCTAAGTTTGATCAAATTGCCCTTTCCAAGGTAATTTCTATTGCCTAATTTTATTTTCTGTGTATAGGTCACACTTCCCTGTTTCTTTACATTTCTCTTAATTTTTGTTGATATAGGCAATTTCAGTGAAATCTCTCTCCCCACAGTGTATATCATCTAATGTGGTTCCTCTTTGGGCTCAGTCTTGGGTATGCATGCAGTCATTCAGGATGGCAGTGGTTTTATCAGGTCTTTCTTTATCTCTTTCCATGCTGTCTCTTAGTTTTTTGCCTCTGTTGTTATGTGCCCCTCTGATACTTCCATTAATTGCCAGCTGATTGCTATATTGTTTCCAACAATGCCCTGGGGCATAAATTGGTCCACAGTTCCCCATTCAATTAAATTCTGGCCCTGGATATTGACTGATCCAACTAATGAGGTTTGCTCTGACCCCAGGAGAGCTTTTCTTAGCTTTTGATCCTGGTTCTATCTGTTAAACTTGTAACTAGTCTATGGCTTAGCTTGTTGCTTTCACGGAGCTACCAGCCTCCTCTTAATTGCTGACCCCCAAAATCTCCATGGTTCAACAGTGCCCAGAGGGTTAAATTTCCCCAGATCTGCTCCAAGTAAAATCAGTTCCCTTGGCAAGATCTAGGGCACTATCTGTTCTTATGGCGTGCCTCACTACCCTTGTGCAAGACCTCTGTGCTACTATTAGGGAATTGGAGTTGGGGACAGTGGCCAGCTCCTCTCTGAGTGACAACTTTGCCATATAAGTCAAATGTTGAGTGAGGTTGTTGTCTCTGGTCTTCTCATCTTGACTGTCCCAACATAAAACCTCCATGCTATGAGCAAGCTGTGGCAAATGATTGGGGTGCAGAATTCTTGACCTGCCATGGCAGGCATAGTGTTTCCACACTACAAATGGGAGCAGGGTGCAGGAAGGGAACCTCAGATTCCTCAACTGCCCTTTCCTGGAATAAAGTTTCTATAAGAACTGAGGAAAATCAATATTGCTGGCAGCTGCTTCTCCTGGGAAGATACCAGTACTATGAGCACAGACTGAGAGCAAGATAAAAAGGGAGCTCTATGTTCTTGACAGAACTCACCAGTTTCCATAACGCTGATCTGAGAGGGCAGGGGGAAGTGGATTGTGGCTCAATTGCCACAGATTGGCTCTTCTTAAAAAGATTTAGTATATTTTCTTGCAAAAACATTTCATGGTTTTCTCTTTCCTTGGGGCAATTTCCAGAGACTTCAAGTAATTTAAAAAAGAAAAAAATAATTTTATAATCATTTGTGGTTGTTCTGCTGGGAAGAAAGTCCTCATACTGCCATTCTGGAAGTCACAGCTATCCTTCTGTTTTAATCTAGGCAAATATAACCCATTTATCAGAGTATAATAGGATAAGAGCTGGTGACATTAATTTCAGCTTTGGGACTTTGTTACTAAATGACAATAGGCTTATTATGGCCAATAACAGCATTCCCAACTCTTCATTTATACAATGAATAATAAAATCTAGAAATCAGTGTCTATTTCCCTTCTTCACACATTTATGAATTTTAGTCAACCACTGAATTAGGTCTGACTGAGTGAGAAAGATGCCGTAAGAGTTACAGTTTGTTACTCTAGTTATCAGTGCTGTACTTAGTATTGGGACCATAATTTCTAAGTAGAGCACATATGGCTTAAAGAAAAGTTATTCCATATATCTGAGATGCAGTGAAGGAACTAGCTATGTTCTAATTCAAAAGTTATTTATAGCTTATTTATAAATTGTTCCAAGAGATACAAAAATCAGGGTCTGTGTATGTGTGTGTGTAAGTAAGAGGGAGGGTGAAACCTTACCAAAAACAAAATAAAACAAAACAATAGCAAGAACCATATGTGGCCCTTTAAAAGCAAAGATGATTGAAGAGAGTGCATGACAAATTGATATTTCTGCAGCCATGTGTAATGCTAAAAAGATCATTAATGCTCATAGCCTTTTCACTGGCAATTTTATTTTATTTTTGTTTTTTTGATAAATGTGGAAGAGAACACATCCTGTTCTAGTTTGCTTTAACCATTTTACTTTCCATTGTTAAAATAATTTTATAAGCTGTCAAATCATAGACACAAACTTTCTCAGATATTGTAAATAAAAATTAGACTAAAGCATAAGTCATAACTTTAAAACAGCTGGATATAAATCACAAAGTTCCTAAGACTACACGTATGCTTATTGTAAAATTGAACATTCTTTTGGCAAGAAAAATAAAAGAACCATCAATTTTTAGTATGGTTTCCTTGTTGAATTTTTATGACATCATTTGATTGTAAAAACTTGCTTTCATTATCATATTTTAAAATTTCCAAAAACACATGTGAATTTGAAGGGAAAGTGATTTAACGCGAAATTTTTTTGTTTAGTTCTTGATATTTTTTCCTAAAAGGAAAACCAAGCTCTAATTTATGAAAATGTCCTCCTTGAAATATAAAATGGAGAAGTTTTGCTCCTAAATAAGATGGGTAAAATTATAGCTATACAGAGAAATTTAAGTAGCTATTATGGAATTATATAAAAAGTCATAAAACTCGTTGGGAATATTAACTCTGGATGCTCTACATAGTCAAGTCTACTAATTGTTAAGTCATATCTCATTTCACTTAAAAAAAACAACCCTTAAAATGGGTCATGTTACCTATGATAATTCTTTGTTCCTACAGTTCCTCAGTCTCATCAAATATAATGATTTTCCTCTATTTGATTAGAGCAACCATACATAAAGACATCCTTTGAGGATGATATTTTTGGAGTTTTCCTTTTTAATAGTGTGAACTCTTGAAATTCTGTTTTCTGAACATAATCTACTATACGCACAGGCATACATACACTAAGCACACATACACAGAGGGAGGGAGAGAGAGAGATGGGGAGGAGGAGAGGGAGAGAGAGATCTATGTTCTTACTCTACCACCCTATATTTGCTAGGCTGTTGCTAACTCCATCATTCTCTCTTATTCATTCTTTACTCTCCACCTTGCTGCTGGTTTCTTTACTTTAATCTATAAGTAGCTTCAAGTTTTGCTAGCTCAATAGAAAAAAAAAACAAAATGTATTCCTTCAACCTTCAAGCTTTATTTCCAAGCTATATTCCCTTCTCATTCCTTCTCTTTACCACCTGGCTTCTCAAAGATGTGTCTATACAAGAGTTTAATTTTATTATGAAACAGTAAAGGACAAATATCAGTTGTCAGAAAAGCATGCTCAGATAGTCTCTTCAATTTTCATTCGCTCCCACTTCCATGACATCTCCTTCCTGGAGCTATCAATCATCTCAAACTGCTATCCACACATAAATGATAGCTGTCTGGAAGTCAAAACCATTCCAAATCACAAAAGAGTTTTTTATGGAACTTAACAAGTTGATTTTGAAACTTGAATGAAAGAGTAAATGTCAAAAAGATTCAAGACCTTTTCAAAGAAGAAAACTGCTCTAATAACAGAGTTTTAATAAAGCTACAGCAATTGAGCCACTGTTGTATGTATTTGCAGAGAGATAGATAAATAAACCTGCAGAATATAAAGTTTTGAAACAAATCCCTGAAATACACAGATTCAGTTTATATGCCACAGCGCACTTGCCTTGCTTACAACAGTTGCTGCTCTTCCCTTGTTATTTGCAGCGTAGTAACACACACCAGAAAGAGGAAAGCCATATGTTTCAAGGATGATAGATATGGGCTGACGTTGTCATTATGGTCCGCTGGTTGGAATGACAATAGATGCCTGGTAATAAATGGAGAGTGGGCTCGAGTCCATTTCACTGGAGGTTCATTGGCTCGATGGACTCAGCCTATGGTTATTTCCCAAGTTCTAGAACATATGATTGGGATGGATACTTGGGTATTGATAGAACTCTCACATTCATTTTATGGTCTGTTAAAAAAGGACTATTATGGAGAAATGGACTTACTACTGTTGGACAATGCATTCTCCTTCATCCCTTGAGTATGAAATCACACAAGAAAGTTCACTTCACATACATTCACTCTTTTGCTTCACGGTTTTTATGCTACCTCTCTTTTTTGTCATAATATACTTTGAAGGAATCTTGGTTAACTTGATATTCCTTGGAATAGCATGTGCGTCAGTATTTTAATACCATTATGCTATATGTTTGGTGAACAGGAAGTAGTATTTACCCTAGATACTCTAGTTACATACATATATACCAGATGTGCTGAAATATTTTAAACGTTTTCAGTGAACCACCAATCTGAGACATGCCAGGAAACTATTTTTTTCATCTTGGACATCCATTAAGCAAGAGGCATAATGTTTGATTGGGCCTATTTGAAATTTTGAGGCAGCTCACTCCATACTTGAGAATAATGTCTCCAATCCATTAATCAAATTATGGGAAATATTAGGATTTTGGTTGGGCTCAGATTGGAGATGACTGCAGCACATCCAGGCTGTGGTGCAGAGCTCCCTGCCTTTTGTCTGTGTAATCCTGCAGCGCTGGTGGTGCTGGAGGTATAGGTGGTAGGTAGGTGAGCCTCTTGCAAGCTCCAATAGGAGAGTGGCAGTGCGGACAGACCTCCAGGATTCTCCAGCTGATCTCCGCTTCAATAGCAACTCCTTGGAAACTAATGGACCTTGATAAAGATTGACAGCCAGATCAGGGGCGTAAAACATGACAATAAAGCTTGAGATGCTTATGCTAAATTGACTATTTGCAAAACAGGAACAGAAGTCACAAGTAGCTTGTACAAATAGGTGGCCCAGACTATCATGTCAGCTACCTCCACAGTGGTGAAGGAAAATTTTCACAGTGGTCAGAGCTATTAGCAGTACACAATTCATATTTTCATTTGGTATGGGGGGAAGAGGAACCCTGATATATGAAAATACACAGACTTTTTTCAGATGCTGAAATGTTCTAGATCTGTGCTGTCCAGTGTGGCAGCCACTAGCCAACAGTGGCTCTTGAACTGTGACTTAGTGCAACTGAGGAACTAAATTTTTATATAAAAACAAACAAACGAAAAACACTAAAATAGCTAATATAATTTTGAAAAAGGAGAACAAAGTTGGAGAATTTCACTACCTGATTTCAAGATTTATACAAAGATCAATGGAACAGCATAAAGAATTCAGAAAGCACACACACACACACACATAATAAGAACTAACTAATTTTTAACAAATGGAAAAAAAAAGTACACGTGTTTTCAACAACTGCTGCTGGAATAAGTGGACATCTATATGTCAAGAAAAAAGAGAGTACTGCACCTCATAGAAAAAATAAGTCAAAATAGATTACAGAACTAAATGTAAAGCATGAAACTATAAAACTTGTAGAGGAAATCATAGGAGAAAATCTGTGTGACTTTGTCTTAGGCAAAGAGTTTTTCAATACAATGTTATGAGCATAATCTGTAAAAGAAAAAACTGGCACGTTAGACTTATTAAAAATTGAAAACTTTTGCGATGTGAAAAATACATATGATAGATAAAATGTATCCAGAAATTATAAGGAACTCACAAATTCAACAATTAAGAAATTAGAAAATAATTGAAAACTCAACAATTAGAAAAACAATTTAAAAATAGGCAAAATGTCTCAACTGACACTTTATCAAAGAACATACATGGATGCCAAAAAACATCAAAAGATGTTTAATGTTGTAGGTCATTTAAGAAATAGAAATTAAAACCACAATGAGATACTACTACACACCCATTAAGATATTTTTAAAAAATGGCTAAAATATGTGCTTCTGAGGATACAGAGCAATTGGAAGGAATGCAAAATGGAGCCACACATACAAAATACTTTGGCAGTTTCTTCTGAGGAACTAAATTTCTAACTCGAGTTAATTTTAATTAAATTTAAATAGGCACATCAGGTTAGTGGCTGCCATGATGGACACCGCAAGTCTAAATTATATATATTTTAAAAACGACATAACAAGTGAGGTAAGTTGCAGCCAAAGTCATTGATCAAATTATCCTAATAATTTCCAATTATTATTAGATGTGGCTCTGGCTAGCTAAAGGATGCTTCTGTCTTTGTTATCTTTTGACTGTATCTCTTCCAAAGATTTCTTCATTAAATTTGTAGTCATTAGTTGCTGGGAATCTTGCCAGGCACCAAAGGGGGTGAGTTTGCTTGCTGTCCTGCTTTCCTTTATTTTCCTCACTGTACTCCTGGCCTCTCAGGGAACCTCATAATGAACCTTGCTGATATGACCATATTGCCCACATGCTGTTCATATGTCAGGAGCTGGTGCTGGGAGCACTTGAACCAGAGGACAAGCGAGACAGGGGAGGGTAGCATAAGGTTAAGGGATGAGTCGAGCTAGAGATGTCTCAGCCTAATTGCCAGAGTCAGTGTCTAGCCAGGACCTGTGTTCTCCCTACACAATGGCAAGGGCACCGTTGATTCCACTTCAGTCAGTACATGGGACAAAGGCAGAAGAGAGAACAAATAGAAGGAAGAAAACAAAGACAAAATATAAAGTATGAAAGGTGAATTAGGATGGACCAAGGCTCAGTCCATCCTAAGGTCACTTGGCCCTGGCAGGTGGGATAGCAGGCATTGGGATGATGGGCAGCCTGCAGAGCTCCTTTGCCCAAGGACCAATCATGAGGGTGAGTAGGAAGGGGACAGGTCTGAGTCCCACTTGCTGGAGAGTCTGCTCTTCTGGATGTTAACTGGAGTCTCTGGGACATCCATACCTATAGAATTACCACCCCCCAAAAAAGATTTATGTGTTCTACCAAGGATTAAACTGTGAAATAAAACAGAGGTCTGTAAACCCACCTGAAGGAAAGATAACACACTGGGTATACATATATCCCATGCAATCAGCTGTTTAGGTTCTTGGTCATTGGTTGCCTTCCCACAATAGTATCTGAGCTAGAAGGCAGTACCAATAGTATCTGAGTTGCTCCTTGGACGTCGAGGCATCACTTTTGTGGTAGAAAGAATAGGTCTTCCTCAGTTTAGCTGTGTTACCCTAGCCTCACCCCCACCAACATTTAAAATAAACAACAGGAGATTTATAACTGGCCACTTTCCTCAACCTCAGCTTTAGTATCCAAAGGGGAATAATGTTTTGGAATCACAGTATGTGTGCTGATATTTCTATTGATTGGTCACTTGATTAATGATACTTCTTACTACCATGGGCACTGAGACTATTACCAGCCAGTACAGAAATACTGCAGTATTTTAACAACCCATGAGTGTGTTAAATTTGACTTTCCCAGGGGAGTGTCAGTCCTGAAGGCATGTGATGGCTTTTCTCCATTATTAGTTTCCCATAACTGTCTTTGACACAATTTCTTTTGTCTCCCAGGAGTTGTGAATTGTTTTCAAGTCTTCTTATTTTGCTTCTGTGTCAGTTATATTCAAATGAAAATAATGATATTTGTTTATCATTATCATTCATCATTTATCAAGCTTGAGCTTGATCATTGAATAATTAATATTTGAGTGACTTCTAGTTATTGCCCAGGCTTTTTCTTTTGTAGTAAAAAAAAAGTAGACAAATGATTTAACTAAGAACTGGGTGAAGGTTGGACTGGTCTCTGAAGTTGTGCATATAAGTGGTGGAGTGCCTAAACTGAAATGGGCCCTACTGGGGCATGATGCAAACAAGAGCTGTGCTTCCTTTCAGAATTGGAATGGTAGCTTTCATCATCAGGCACATTGGAAGGCTCAGTCTAGGTAGCTGGGGTAAAGTGTTTGTTTATGTACGTATCTCCGCATGTATGTTAGTGAAATTTACCAAAGGACTTATGGAGAATCACTGAAGCCAAACTTTGAAGTATGTGCTATTAGCATCATTTAATGAGCTTTAGATAACAGCAAAGATCTGGTAATTAGCCCAGTCAACGACTAAGTAATTGTGTCCAAAGATTCTCTGCCTGGAATCTTTGTTTTTCCACTGTCTCAGGCCAGTGGATTCCTTTTCTGCGGGTTGACATTCAGTACTGGGATGCTGCTGCTTTGTTTCTGCGCCCTCACCACTGTTTACACAGAGCCCTCAGCCTTCCCATCTGTAAATACTCCAAGTTCACTCCAAGTGCAGTCTAGCAGCCCTCTGCTCTTCTCCAGTGTGCTTGGCAAAGTGCCCACAGGCCGGCTGCGTTTTTATCATTAACTCCAGGACTGCAGTTTCTTTCAGTGGCCTCCTGCAGTTCTCTTTGACCTGAGTATCCACTGGGGCACGACCCTTCCCAGCCTGGGTTCCAGTCCTCCTCAGCGTCCTGCTCTGCCTGCTGGGTTTGCTCTCTAGCATGCATGCCCAAGACAGGAAGGATACCCAGTGCCTCAGTTTATTCCAGAAGGGGGAGCTAGTTTCTGACCAACATCTGAGTTGAAGCACCCCTTCCTATTTGAGGGAGGCCCTGGCATCTAGCTACATGAATACACATTTCTCTGGCATTAACAGCCCAGCAATGTTACTACTGCAAGTACAGGGAATAATAAATCATGGAATAGATTGTATTTTGACTCCAAGTAAAATATGGACTATGCTTGTGATAACTGATGAGTTATTTGATTCAATGAATATGTGTCTCTTAATCAGATATCTGAAAACAAAGTTACACCTGTAGCCTAATATTTTGAGATATTAATTTATGCTCCCTCTCTCCATAGTATTTCCTCTTCTCCCATCTCCTTTCAAGTAAAACCTCTGAATCTGCTCCCATTATCTCAAGAGAGATCTATGAAAGAGAAAAGCCTGAGAAAAAGGCATTTCCTGGTTTTGGTTTTTAATGCGCTAAACCCCAGAGGCTAAAAGTGAGTTGGCTGGTAAAGTAAAATGGCTTTAAAAAAATGGAAAGAGAGGCTGTTCACAGACTAGCAAGAGACTACCACCTGCAGGAGGAGAGAGAAGCATAAGAGACTGTGTCCGGTCTCCTGGGTGGGCCTGGGCAGCCAGTAAGGGGAGTGGCAGTACCACACATCTCCAACACCTACTATGGCAAAGGCACGTCAATTATATGGTTGCAAAGGGCCTGGTGTAAAAAACAAAACAAAAATCTTGCAAATATTAAAAAATGTCAACTGGCCCTCTGCTTCTGTCTTGGATGGGTCTATGGCAAACAGGAGAGCTAAAAAGACAGCCCCTTCTCAGCTCCTGTGATCGTTGCCACGTGGAGAGGCGGCCCATTGCTGCTAGAGTTTCTGATTTGCCTGAGAAGCCAGAAATTTTGATTTTTTGTGTGTGTGTGAACTCTCCTGACTTTTAAAAGTTGGCTAAAATGTTTTTAAAACATAGCCTAGGCCAAACAAAGCACATCTGCAGGCCAGATGTAGCCTCCACACCACTGATTTGCAGGCTATAGTCTAGGCAGGCCCGCAGGCCATCTCAGCAAAGATTCCTGTGCCTGAGGGTGGCACTGAAACAGTGGAGAGCTGTTGGTCTGAAGGAATCGTGCAGGTAGGAGCCCTGATACTAAGCAAACTGATAAGCAACCACAGAAGACAACTTTTTCACCAATGTCTTGGCCCCAGGACCTAACTCAAGTGTGAGCGAAAAGTGGGAATTCCAATAAACAATGAGGGTAATTGTTTCACCAGCCAAGCAGGATGCAGGTTGAAATTAGAAATTGATTTGGATTATGGCGAAAAGGGATGTGATAATTCTTGCACACACATATTTGTGGAGTAAGATTTATACTTCTATGCCAAAGGCCTTGTCAGGTATTGCTAACAATTCCTGGGTGAGCACAAAATGACACCCAGCATTGCACCCATTGGACAGCCCTTGCAGTCCCTTTATCTTCAGGCCATCTAGTGACCCGAGGATGTGCTGTAAACTCTGTTATAGGGGAAGGGATACTATTCCACGGAGAATCTAGAGAGATCACTGCCTTGCATTTTTATTATTTAGCAAGTTTTGGACATATAATTTACATAACATAAAGCTTACTGACCATAATTATACAGTTCAATGATTCTAGTACATTTATAGAGTTGTGTAACCATCACCACTATCCAGTTTTAGAAAATGTTCATCACTGCAGAAAGTTCGCTTGTGCCTCTTGCTGGTCAATCCTTGCTCCCACTTCTAGGCAAACACTGATCTGCTTTCCATCTATACATTTTCTTTGTCTGGACATATTATATAAGTGGACTCAAAATATGTGGATCTGTTTGTTTGTTTTTTCGTATCTGACATCTTTCACTTAATGCAATGCTTTTGAGGTTCATTCATGTTGTGTCTTGTATCAGTAGTTTTTCTTTTTTTTCTTACTGAGCAGTATTTCACTGTATGGATATACCACATTAAAAAAGAAATACATTTTCCAGTTGATGGATATTTGGATTCCTTCCAGTTTTTGGCTTTTATGAATAATGTTGCCATGAACATTCATGTACATATCTTTGTGTGGCAGTGCCATGCTCTTGAGAGGGAATGCTTTGACATCACCCATGAAGAGTTTAGGAAAGGTGTCCATTTCATAGATGGTAATATAGAAACTAAGGTATGCTTGGGGAAGTAGGGAAAGGATCTGGACAGGTTATGCCAAGCATCTGTTCTCTGTTGATGTCTGCTTTGGTCTTCCATCAGAAAACCAAGTCCTGATCAGGAACATTGGACTGGGAATTGAGAGGGAGATGAAGGGAGATGTCTGGGCCTCAACGTAAGCAAATACCAACCGGTAGCCACTTCCTAGGGTGGATGTTGGCTCTCAAAGTTAGAGGATGCAGATTGGCCATTAAAGCAAAACATTAATTATGTGCTGTCCATCAGAGGCTATCATGACTCAAGGGGAAGTATAGCTAGCACCTGTGGGTATGGATCTAACCTCTGAGGTGTGGATCAATGCTGGAAGAAGAGAGATCTGAGCTGGAAATTCGCTTTTTGGCACTTCTCTGAACCATTGTTTGGGTAACATATTTAGGAATACTGGCATAATTGACAGATGGGCATAGGTTACATTCCTGTCAATGAACCTTTTCAGAAATTCCTTAAGAATTTGGTTTCAAGAAATAATGTCTTTGTTAGTATATGCCACTTACACAAGTCCGAGAAGTATAGAACATATATTGGTATTATTAATACAAGCTTATAAGAGTAGAATTAAGCTCTGTTTAGTCTAAAGTTATCTTTATTAACTTTATTGCACAATGAAATCTATGTATAGAAAGAAAAAGGTAAATGACACCCAATTCAGCTACCATTTCAGTGAATATCCCCTCAGAAGAAATACACATGCACACACAGTCGTAAGTATTCTGGCCTCCTGAGATCACTGCTTAACTATCTTAATGTGTATTTCTTTAGCTCAGTATTTCTTGGCATTCCTCGGTAATGCATGCCCTCTCCTGGTTGCTGCCCATCACTCCGCTTTGAATGGCTCCTCTGGTTTCTCTTGTCACATTGATCATCTGTGGTAGTGGGAAACTGGAAAACATTAAAAACTCATTCATGAGAAACGAGACCCCCTATTCACAAACTATATGATGCTTTCTCTGAGTCCTGTCCCTAACCTTCCAAACTTGTTCTAGCCATCTGGTCAATGAACTCCAGCAGAGTGTTGAGTCTGGGTGGATAGTGTCATATGACTAATGAGTGGTCTTAAATTTATGATCATTCAAAAGACAGGTTAGAGAAAACTCTTTCATTACTAGATGTAAAAACAGGAGGAAGATGTTTGTATTTCTTAGTTTGTGATTCCCAAACATTGGTCTTCTTCCTGTAAATTAAGAACACTTTAAGATATGATCTGGAATAGACCTATAAAGACTGGTCCAAGGTTGTTATTACTCAAACTTCTTTACACTTTGCTGACTATACTGTGATGTATTACACAGCCAGGGGCCCTGTACTATCTAGACTTGTCTACCCCACATATCAAGACCTTCTATTATGTCTGCCATTGTCCTTCTCTGAGCATCCTATGAGTAGCACAGGGTGGTTAGCAGTAAATCTATTTTCAGGAAGAACACTGGTTATCCCAATTTTCCTACGTAAATCACAAAAATCCTGTGTAGTATATCAGGGGTGAAGTGAAAGGGGCATATGGCTGCCCCCAGCCCCCAGCTCAACTAATGCCCTCCATTCTTACAACCCTGTCCAGTTATTTCTATTCTGTTTAATTCAACCCCTTAGCATTAATCCTTCCTCATTTCCTTCATTAGACTCACACTGGCACTGTGCTATGGGTTAAATAATCTTCCTAAAAATTGGATGGTAAAAACAAGGTTAGAGCTATGATTCAAGATCATCATGAGAATTAAATAAATTAGCGTACAAAAGAACTCAGAATAGTGGTTAGCCCATAGCAGATACTCAACAAATGTGCGTGATGATGGTGAAGATGATCGTTATAATGCAAAGTGAACAATGCCTCCGATAAGGAGCTAATATCCAAAATATATAAGGAACTCATACAACTCGACAACAAAAAGACAAACAACGCAATTAAAAAATGGGCAGAGGACATGAACAGAAACTTCTCCCAAGAAGACATACAAATGGCCAACAGATATATTAAAAAATGCTCAACTTCACTAGCTATTAGGGAAATGCAAATCAAAACCACAATGAGATATCGCCACACACCTGTTAGAATGGCTATCAGCAACAAGACAAATAGCAAGTGTTGGAGAGGCTGTGGAGAGAAAGGAAACCTCATACTCTGTTGGTGGAATGTGGATTGGTGCAGCTGCTATGGAAGGCAGTGTGGAGTTTCCTCAAATAATTAAGAATATAATTACCATATGACCCAGCAATCCCTCTCCTGGGTATCTACCCCCAAAATCTGAAAATACTTATCCACAGAGATATGTGTACTCTGATGTTCATTGCAGCATTATTTATGGTGGCCAAGACATGGAAACAACCAAAGTGTCTTTCAATAGATGATTGGATAAAGAAGTTGTGGTATATATACACAATGGAATATTACTCTGCCATAAGAAAAGATGAAATACTGCCATTTGCAACATGGATGGATCTTGAGATTATTATGCTGAACGAAATAAGTCAGACAGAAAAAGTCAAGAACCATATCACTTCACTCACATGTGGGATATAAAACTGAAAGGAACAAGACAAAGAAACAAAAACTCATAGACACAGGCAACAGTTTAGTCATTACCAGAGGGTAAGCAGGGAGAAGGGCATGGTAGAATAAGGTAAAGGGGGTCAAACATATGGTGATGGAAAGAGAACTTATTCTGGGTGATGAGCAGCACACAATGTGATATATAGATGATGTAATTTTACTAACAATTGTCACCCCAATTTTTATTTCCCTAAATCATTATGTGATAATTTCAACAATGTCTTGCTGACTTTTCCCATCAGTAAAACAAAGGACTCTTTCAAGGAACTGACAAACAAAACAAAGAATTACTGGTAATAATATTTTGGTTCATTTTGTTAAAATAAAGATTTCATTTATGCTCATTGTTCATCACCTTCTCAAAATCCATCCAAAGAGAAGTCAAATGATCCTGTTTATTTTGGTGAAAATGTATCTGTAACTTTAAAATGTCAGCTGTTTCACTGAATATTGTATTTGATCAGATTTTGGTCTTGGAATGCAAAGAAACATGTCAGTCATAAATCTATTGAAAAATGTCATAAAAGTTTTTAAAGTAAAATGAAATGACATAGCCTGCCTCCTCTACATCCAACTAAGGATGAGGACTCTCAGAGCCTGCCTACTGCCCCAGTGGAGCTTCTTTCTACACCTGCCCAGGTGATGATGCAGAGCTTAGGGGAGAAGGCCAGGACCAAAGCTGATTTTTTTGCTGCTCTCATTGCTCCAGGAGGACAGAAGAAGTTCAAGGCCTAATTATTCTCGCTTTTAAAATGTAGGTATCTACCCCCCAAAAATTGAGAACACAGATATATGTACCCCTATGTTCATTGCAGCATTATTAACGGTAGCCAAGACATGGGAACAACCTAAGTGTTCTTCTGTGGATGGTTGGATAATGAAGATGTAGTACATATATACAATGGAATTATATTCAGCCATAAAAAAATGATGAAATATTATAATTTGCAACAACATGGATGGATCTTGACAGTATCATGCTAGATAAATAAGTCAGACGGAAAAAAACAAGAACCATATGATTTCACTCACATGTGAGACATAAAACAAAAAGCAGCAAATGAACAAAACAAATTCATAGATACAGACAACAGGATGGTGGTTACCAGAGGGTAAAAGAGGATGGGGGCAGCACTAAGAGGGCAAATGGGGTCAAATACATGGTGACGGAAGGAGACTAGACTTTGGGTGGTGAATAGACTCGTGTGCAAATATATGTACAGATGATCTATTATAGAACTGCACACCTGAAACATATGTAGTGTTATTAACCAATGTTACCTCAAAACATTTAATAAAAAATGTGGTAGAATGCAAACCCCACCCTTACCTTATTAGAATACAAACCCAAGTCCTCCATTACCTTGCCCCTGGCTGCACCTCAGACCTCATCTCTTTCCTGTCTCTCACTTCTCACTAGCTCCCACCACTCTCAGACACAGTAGGCATACTCTTGTCTCAATGACGTTGCAATTGCTCTACGCTGTGCCTGAAGCTCTTCTCTTCAGATACAGCCATGCAGTTTGCTCCCTAAATCCCCTCAGTTCTCTGTTCTTGTCACCTTATTAGAGAGGTCTTTCCTGAATATACAGTTTAAAATAGGATCTTCTCTCCTCCCATCACTTTGTTCCTTTGCATTATTTTTCTATCTACCCCTTAATTACCACTTTGCATATGATGTGTTATTTGTTCATTGTCTCTCTGCCCCTACCAGAATTGAAAACTCCAGGAGAGTGGAGACATTCATTTCCTTATGATCTCCCCAGAACTATGTGCTTTGCACATAATACGATCCCAAAAGGCTGATTAAAGAAATTATTAAATAAAATTAGCAAGATATTTTCTTTTCTTACTTCAAACATCCAAGTGATCAACAGAATAGCTTTATTGCTTTAATGACCGGGAAATGGAGGTGAAGTGATAGCGAGATCAGTAAATGGAAAATTTAGGAGAGAATTTCAGACGGAATAGACTTAAGACACATCCCAGGAATTGAGTTATTCCATGAAGAGAGAGAACTCTGAAGTTACACTATGATCACTATGTTAGTTTTCAACTTTACCCAAAATGTTTTCACTTAACTTCTACAAATCCCCTGTTTCTTCTTTTGAAAAGATTTAAGCTTTGTAAAGATGAAGTTAAACTGCTACCATCTCCTTCTTAAAAGGAAACAGAAGCACCACTAATACACTTTGTTGAACTCTAGAAACACCAATTTAGAAAATTATTTTTGCTTGTTGTTTTTTAAACTATAGCTTCCATATAATGGCTTTACTTTTCAATATAGAATATGCTTAATGGGAAAAATCTAGAACAATCTGATCTGATACTCGGGGCTTTATAGCAGTCATATTTTTGTTCAGGGGAAAGGAATAATGAGCAAGCTAAGAATAATAATGGGAAAGATAGAATGACGTGAGAGCATACTATTATTCACTTAAATATCTCTAAAAATCATACTTCCTTTATTATTTTTGTACCAAAAATATGCTTGCCATTATAAGCAACTTCTTATCCATATCTTGTATCTTTATGAATAAGATAGCTGTGTTCTGCCTTGCTGTTCTGTTTCATTGTGCTGAACCTAAGGTTTTCAATCTTCCTTTACAGAAACAAAGACAGAGAGAGAGAAAGAGAGAGTACTGGAACAGATTTATATGCTTAAGGGTTATATATACAGATATATATATCTGTATATATATACTATATATGTAGATATATACATATATAGTATATATGTATATATATCGTATATATATATATATATATATATATATATATATATATATACACACACACACACAATAAATTAGTTTCCTCATAAAATAGAATCTGTATTTCATGTTCAAACATGTTCCTTATTCTTTAACATTTTACACATTATCTTAAAGGTATAAACTATCAGGAGCTCAGCAAAGAAATGACCAATAATTTATGTTATTTTCCTCTCAGAGTTAAACTAATGCCACAGACATGTATATTAACGTCCATAATTTAAACTACAAATATTTGCTCAATAAGACCTCCTCAATTGTTTTCTCCACAGGATTGTATTTCGAGGAATTGTGATGAAAATAAGTTTTTATTTCTGTAGTGATTCACCATCATGTGGGCAGCTAAGGGCAATATTTTATTTCTGAATTTTCGAGAAGGTATGATAATAGTGAAGTAGATTATAATTGATTTCTGAATATGGGCAAAACATGAAAACAGATAAATTTAGTTGACAGATTGCACAAATACATTATGGTTAGAGTTTAGTATGAATTTAATGTTTTCTTTCTTTTTTAACATTTTTATTAAGTTTCTTGGGGTGACGTTGGTTAGTAAAATTATGTAGGTTTCAAGTATACATTTCTATAATGCATCATCTATGTTTGCATTGTGTGTTCGCCCCCCAGAGTCATTTCTCCTAATATAATGGGGACCTAAGATAATGTTTTCTTTCTAAATGAGAAATTTGTATTATTTGATTTTTAAGACTGGATGTATTGGTAATACCCATGTCACTTCTGTCCCCAAATCAATTTTTATTGATTAATTTGTCATTACTGTAAGGCAATTATTTGTTTTTACAACCAAGGTATTTAAGCTCCAGCCTGAACACAGATTGGATATTTAGTGATCATACCTGGGTGCTGCTTTGCTAATTGAATATTTTCCTCATTTCTGTAAAACTCAGTCTGTGTGTGTGTGTGTGTGTGTGTGTGTGTGTGTGTGTCTCCTTATATATCTATTAAGGGCCAAAGCATAAAAAAAAATAAATAAATAAATAAAACTTAGCCCCTGACTTTGAAAGTTTTCCTAATTAGGAAAAAAGAAATGTCCTTAGTTATAAATATTCTTAAATACTGTGTTTTATTTAAAAAAAAATAATCAAGTTTTTGACTGGAATCACATGCATTTTAAAATACTAATATTGTGAAAAATTTATAGAATAAACATTAAATAATTATAGTAAATCTAGCTACCTTTATCACCTAACCTTTGTAATTAACTTTCCACTTGCCAAAACAAGAGAAAATTATTCTGTTTAATTCTAAAATTTTCTAGAAATTTCTTCTAGAGAAGGAAATAGTATATAAATAACGTGCCTTAGAGCATTTAATAATAAATTATGTATATTCCCAGCTTAATTCTCCCTTTCCAATTTAGTTACATTTCATCAATTTCACTTCAAAATACTTATAATTATATTAATAGATTCATTCATTGGGCATTTATATCCTAAAGAGAACTCTCTCTATAAGCTCAATGGTATTATATTTCTACTTCACAGAGAAAAAACTAAACTTAAAAAGTCAAAAACATAAAGCTGGTAAGTGGAGTAAGTTAATAAAATTTTAACACTGGTCTGTCTTGTTCTAAGCCTGCACTTAAAACTTATTTATTACTCAGAAAAAGGAAGTTATATGTATTAGTTCCCCTACTAAGTGTCACATATTATGCAACGTGGATTACCTGTTATTCATTATTCACCATAGTACTATCGAGATGAATATTTATGGCATTATTATACAGATGGGCGATCTGTGTTCCAGAAATCTGAATTCTCCTCTCATAACTAGATTCATGTAACTTTTGGAAATACATGTAACCGCTTTCAGAATCAACTTTTTTAGATAAGTGAGCATTTTCATGATTCTATAACAAATGATACAATCTCCATCCATACAAATTAAAATATGTAAGAGGGTCCCCAGCAATTACTGCCATTGCACATAATGCTCTCCTCCATAATCCAGCATCAATGTCTAGTGCAGATCCCCTGCTGGGAAGGAAACGTAATTGATAGTTTTATCTTTTCCTCTGCCCCGATGTCAGACTCTGATTTCGATAAAGCTCTCCCTTTTAACCCACGTGCACTGGAGAATATATATGTGGATCCTTTTCCTAAAATGGTTTCAGATGCTTGGTCAGGATCATTTCCAAGTGAACTTCCAAATTTGTTTCTCGTTTTATGCTCGATTCTCCACAGATGCACAGTTGCTTTAACTGAGACAATTTACATTTGAAGTGGAGGTTGGCAGTGACATCTCCTTAAAGGAGTATCCTTGTATATGGACTTTGTTTACTTCGAGCTGGAGAAACAAAATGAAGGAACAGGATGGAGAAATTCTCAAAGCTCAACATCCCTAAAGACGAATTTGTAGAAATGCCTGTTAAGAGAAGACAAAGTCACAAGAGATTTAAGGTCAATAGCTTTGCTTTCTTTTTCTGCTTCTGGGACACAGAAGACATGATTTAGCACAGCCAGGAACAGGGAACTAAAAGTAAGTAGTTCATCTTGCTCTTCTCAGAGAAAGTCTTCCTGTGGTGTAGGAGGAAGGATGAGATGAGGAGGGAAAGCCAAGAGGAGCATCCAAGATTGAGCTGAATGCTTAGCTGTGCAGAATTCTAGGAATATTTCTGTGCATGTTCGCAAATACATGAAAGGACACAAGAGGAAAGAACGAAGCTTAAAATGGAATGAAAGGCTTGGGGTAAAAAATGAAACTATGAATAAAAGTCTTCTATTATAGACAGCATAAAGTGCCTAAGAGAAGTTCAAGTTGGTTATAAATGGGGGTTATGTTTTCCTCTTAGGAGGGAAGGACAAAACTGAGTGAAGTTATAAATGGAGTTCATGATTCCACTAGCAATAGTTGTAAATGTGGAAAAGTATGTTTATGAATATGGAGGTTAGGTGGTGGAGAATGCAAGACAAATCGTGCTCTTACTGTTCAAGTAAGGTTACTGAGACATTGATGCCACCTGGTGGCCAACACCAACTTTAATTCTAGCTGCTTCCTGTTTTAGGGAGAGGGTACCAATACTTTTATTATTATTATTGTTGTTGTTATTATTATTATTTTTAAGAAGACGTGAAGAAATAAAATCACTGCCATTGCTTCCCCCATGACCTCTAGTTTGTACTGTCTTCCAAGGCTACTCTACTGGTAGGACCCTGTACTTTTCTTAGTAGGTACTTACCTCTTACGGAAGAGAGTAGGAAATCACTTCATAAGAATAACATTTTACACTTTTATGGACATAGCTTTTTTCCTGTTTGGAGGAAATAAAAGTCAGATAACTAAGGAGATTTTACTTTAAACGAGAAATACTAGGCATCAGGGCCGTAGCACTCCATTATTGATGCTGCCTTCTAATCTTACTTGTAACCAGCACTGTAATGGCCACCAGACATCTCCCTCCCACATTACACCAATTATAAATTTGTTTTTACAATCAGTGGTCACTTCATTAAACACGATGCTTGAAAGGTATACTTCCTGTGTTGTTCTCCACAGATAGCTGGGGAGGAAAAGTCTGATTCTTTCTACAAAGTCTCCCTGTTGTCAGTACATACAGTCTGTAGTTTCCAGACAGGCTGTTACCCCAGAAATTGGCAACAAGGTACAGACAAATGTCAGCCCTCGCTACTGAAGTGTAATGAAGTCACTGCTTAGAGCCGTCTAGCCTCTAGTCCAAAACCGAGATGGGTTTGTATGTGAACTTACTGATGATGGAACAACAGCTTCCCAATTTCAAGGAGGCAAGTACACCTTTAATGTAAGAAAAGACTAAATGAGTAGTAGAAGGCAGTGAAGAAAGATAATGACTGAAAAAGTATTAGTGTCTTGAGCAGAAATCCAGGTTCAATATAAAGAGCATGACACCTTTCTGTTTTTTCAGGGGAGCTGGAAAGAACAGCCTAAACCTCAGCCTGATGACATTTCTCATTAAAATATTCTAACTCGCTTTGTTCTGACTTTAGCCTCTGATAGAACAATTTCTAATGTGGATGGTTTCTAACATAGAACATTCTAACTCCTTGACAGTTCTTCATCAGTATAAGTTAATGCAATAGAATATTGGCTTATAAATTTAACCACAGATGTTTAAAGAGGGTAAGAAGCTTTAGAAGTATTTCAACTTCTTTCTTTTACAGATATGGATATTGAGGACCAGAGGTAGATGTGACTTTTAAAATCATGGATTACAAATTAATCTATGTTGAGGTAGTTTCCCCACACTAGATTATGTTAGAGTAAATGGAAATAATTAACAATCTTCCCACATTTGATTATTTCAGGTTCACTGGGGGGAAAATGTCATTTCTAAGCATGAAAATCTGATACTTTTCTCCCGTTAAAACACCACCAAAGGAAAGCCAGTGAACACAATTTGAGTAAGCAGAATTTTGCTCTGGGGTCAGAGAAATTTGAATTCAACCCAGATGTGTGGCATTAGGAAATTTGTATGATTTATCTAAACTTCACTTTTCTTATCGTTAAAATGGGAATATTAATACTAATATTAATTATACCTAACCCACTTGTAAATAAACTATTTAATAAATACACAGTGGGTACCCAACCAAAACATTATTTCATTGTATCTTATATCTGAACTCCCTATAAATGTAAGTCAGAGGCTACACTTCTGTCCTTATTTTGGGGACCAGGTTTTGAACAGGACTAAATCATCTACTATAGCAATTCTCAAAATTTGGCTCCCAGAAAAGCAGCAGCACCAGCACCTGGGAGCTTGTGAGAAATGTAAATGTGCAGGGTCCATCCCAAACCTCCTGAATCAGACACTCTGGGAATTGAGTTCGGAAATCAGTGTTTTAAAAAGTTAAAAAGCCCTCTAAGGGGCTCTGGTGCATACTAACCAGTCTGAAAGCCACTGGTTTACTAGATTCAGATAGAGTAGAGATGGAGGTGGGTAAAGATGGTAGGCTCATATCAAGGAATCCAATTTCAAGCAACTTTTAATCCAAGAAGACTGGGCAGGCATGAAAAACCAGTTGTGAAGCAAAACATCAGTTACAAGCTGGGGAGGGGATGGCAAGGCCTTAAGTCAGGAGGCATTCCATCTCTAGGGCACCTCAACAGAGAATAGAAATAGTGGGGAAGGAGATGTTATGGGCTTGGAGCCCAGAAACTGCCCTATCCCAACTTGCCTGATATCTATTAATTCTATTAAAATCTAACTTACCTGAAACAGATTCCACACAGACCAGGTATTTCAGGCAAACCACAGATTTCATCAGACAAGATTTGTAGAGAGGCTTTTGTGATGTAAAAATCTAACTCTAAGTAATTTCTTTCTACATCCTTATGATTGCAACAATTATTCTTAGAAAGAGACTTTGAGCTTCTCAGCTCAGTACCAGGGGCAGAAATACCACAATTCAGCCTGGTTCAGCTCCTGAGTATTGGCTGAAAGATGCAGCAACTACGACAATCAGCAGTGGCTTAATACTTGAAAAATTCTCAAAGGGAGGCCATAAAATTACATACCGTGACTACATCCATGGGTAGGAGAACCAATCTCATTACTTTATAGTCATCAGACATTTGTTATATTGATAGTCTGCTATTTGTCCACACGTACATATGCTCTGAATAAAGGGGAACAGATGTGCTGTTCTCCATTCTGCACAACATTGTGTGGTTAACCTAATGAAGTTCTGCTTAGGAACATAAAACCTGCAGTTTCCTGCATGCAGATGGAATTTAACCCCAACTCCTTTACCCAAAGGCTGGAGTCCTGGTCATCCAGTTCTCTCTCCTACTGCTTTTCAACATAGTCTCTGGATCCAACCATTTGAGACTCTATACATTTCCCATGGTCCTCATCCCATTTGTATGTTTTATTTCTCTCTCTCTCTCTCTCTCTCTAAGATTTTTATTAAAAATCTATCTAACATACAATATTATATTAGTTTCAGGGGCACACCATAGTTGCTCAACATTTATATACCTAAAGAAGTGATCACCATGATAAGTCCAGCAACCATCTGACACTGTACCATGTTATCACAATATTATTGACTATATTCCCTGTGCTTCACTTTACATCCCCGTGACTATTTTGTAACTACTTTTTTTGTAAGAAGTATTTTGTAATTCTTAATCCCTTCCCCTTTTCCACCCAGCCCTTCTACTCCCCTCCCATATATCATCCTGATAAATTTAGTACCCAACTGACACCATACATAGCTTTACAATATTATTGACTATGTTCTTTCTGCTATACTCTACATCCCCGTAACTACTGCGTAACAACCAATTTGTACTTCTTAATCCCTTCCCCTTTTTTCACCCACACCCCAATCTCCCTCCCATCTGGCAACAACCAAAATGTTCTCTGTATCTGAGTTTATTTCTGTTTCTTTTTTGTTTGTTTATTTTGTTCTTTAGATTCATATGTAAGCAAAATCACATTGCATCTGTCTTTCTCTGTCTGACATTCCACTTAGTAAAATACCCTCCAGGTCCATCCATACCACTGCAGATGACAAGAACACATTCCCTTCCATGGCCAAGCAATATTCCATTGTTTATATGTACCACCTCCTCTTTATCCTTTCTTCTGTCAATGCCAGGCAGACTCCACATCTTGGCCTATAAACAATGCTGCAATGAATATATGGATACACATGTCCCCTCAAAGTAGCATTTTAAGCATCTTCGGATAAATACCCTGGAGTGGCATTACTGGGTCCTTCTTTGTCTCTTGTTATAGTCTTTGTTTTAAAGTCTATTTTGTCTGATGTAAGTATTGCTACCCCAGCTTTTTTGTTTGTTTGTCTGTTCATTCCATTTTCATGAAATAACTTTTTCGTCCTTTTAGTTTCTGTTTGTGTGTGTCTTTCAATCTGAAGTGAGTCTCTTGTAGGCAGCATATGTAAGTGTTTTGTTTTCTTATCTATTTATTCCCCTATGTCTTTTGATTGGAGCATTTAATCCATTTTCATTGAAGGTAATTGTTGATAGATATGTAGCTATTGCCATTTTATTATTTGTAATTTTGATCTTTTATTTTTCTGTCTTAAAAAAGTCCCTCTAACATTCCTTATAATACTGGATTGGTGGTGAGGAACTCCTTTAGTTTTTTCTTGTCTGGGAAGCTCTTTAACTGTCCTTTGATTTTAAATGATAGATCTTGCTGTGTAGAATAGTCTTAGTTATAGGTCCTTGCTTTTCATCACCTTGAATATTTTGTGCCAATCCCTTCTGGCCTGCCAAGTTTCTGTTGAAAAATCAGCTGACAATCTTATGGAAGCTCCCTTATAAGTTACTAGTTGCCTTTCTCTTGCTGCTTTTAGGATTCTCTCTTTCTCTTTAATCTTTGCCATTTTAATTATAATGTGTCTTAGTGTGGGCCTCTTTGGTTTCATCTTGTATAGGAGCCTCTGCACTTCATGGGCTTGTATGTCTATTTCCTTTGCCAGGTTAGGAAAGTTTTCAGTTATTATTTCTTCAGGTATGTTCTCAATCCTTTGCTTTCTCTCTTCTTCTGTACCCCTATGATGTTAATGTTATGCCTGATGTTGTCCCCAGAGGTCCATTAAACTAGCCTCATTTTTTGAATTCTTTTTCCTTTTTTGCTGTTCCAATTGGGTGTTTTCTGTTACCTTGTCTTCCAAATCGCTGATTTGATCCTGTGCTTCATCTAGTCTGCTGGTTATTCCTTCTAGTGCATTCTTCATTTCAGTTATTGTATTCTTCACTTCTGACTGGTATGGTTTCTATATCCTTTTTTATGCTTGCTAGCTCTCTGTTGATGTTCCTTGAGCATCCTTATGACCATTGTTTTGAACTCTGTCTCTGGTAGATTTCTTGCCTCTATTTTGTTTAGTTCTTTTTCTGGCGTTTTTAACCTGTTCTTTCATTTGGGACACATTTCCTTGTTTCCTCGTTTTAGTTGCCTCTCTGTGTTTGTTTCTATGTATTAGGTAGATCAACTATGTCTCTCAGTCTTGGCCAGGTGGCCTTATGTAGTAGGTGTCCTGTGGGGCCCTAGCACAGTCTCCCTGGTCACCTGCTCCTGGTGCTCCAGGAGTGTTCCTTGTGTCGATTGTGTGTGCCCTCCTGTTATAGTTGAGCCTTGATTGCTATTGGCAGGTCAGTGGTTGGGATTGACCCACAGGCTGACTGGATGTGGGATTTGGCCATGTTCTCAGCTTACAGCTGCTGTGCAGGGGGCTTACCCCACTGAGTGGGATTCACTACAGTGGACTCTGGTACCTGTTGAGACCGCCTTTTATGTGTGTCACTTGTGGGGCTAATTGTTCAGTTCCCTGCTGTGGTCTGAAGCCAAGCTCCGAGTATGTTGGTTCTGGGGCCCCTTGCAAGGGGCTCTGGTGTAGGACCACATCACAGTGACTGTGACTGGTTGGGACTACCTGGTATGAGCTACAAAGTGATCTACAATAGTTTGCTGCACGTGCTACAGTTGGAGGCACGTGGGAGAGGCCACACTGTGAACTGAGAACAGCTGCCACCAGTATGGGTCTGGGTAACTCCACAAAAAGCCAAGACAACCTGAGGCCTGCTGCCGCCTGGCAGCTTCCTTAAGGTTCAGCCACTGATAAAGCCTCTTGCCGTATGTGGGTTTGTTGAGGCAGGGTCTCAGGGAATCACTAGAGTGGGAAGAGTTGTGGTCAGCAGGTTAATGTAGACTCTGGTTTGGTGCCAGTGCTGAGCCAAGAGCAACTCAGCAAATGTCTCAGAGCACACCTAGGCCAGTAGCTGACCACCTGGGGCCTGTGGACTCATAGTTCTCCTAAAAAGAGTGCAATGTTGGGCAGGGCTGGCTGCTGAGGAGAAAGTACCTCCAGGTGTTGGGGAAGTTGGGTGAGGCTGAGTCCCAGTGGAGCTCACTAGGCCAATCAGATTCAGATTTGGCTGTGGTGGGGGAGGGCTCAACACAGTAAAGATTATGCCCACCTTCAAAGTACACGGGAAAAGGATCCCACACAGGGAAAATGGCAACTGTCCTCCAGCCAGCCGATGTCCTGAAGCAACACACCTCAGCCTGTCCTCTGTATGTCTCTGACACTTCCCGAGTCACCATCCCTTCGCTGGAGCCCAAGTTGAGTGCCTCCGAGTGAGAGAGTCTGTGTGCCAGCTGTTTGAGAAGATGGATGGGTTCTCTACCACCTTTTCATCTCAACTGTATGGTCAGAATCTCCACTGTTTTTCACAGCCAGTATTGTGAGTGTTGCTCTTCCTCCGGTCTGGGGAGACTGGAGTGGGGCTGGGGTCCATTGCTTCACCGGGGACAACCTCCAGGGCCAAGGTATCCCTCCCTATTTTCAACCACCACAGGGAGGTTTGGGACCAGCTGGGTTCATGTCTCCACTCATCCTATCAGTATTGATGTGTCTTCTTTATATCTTTCATTATAAAATTTCTGTTCATCCAGACTTCAGATGGTTCTCTAGGTTGATTGTTCTATAATTTAGTTGTAATTTTAGTGTGTTCATGGAAGGAAGCTGGCACAGTGTTAATCTACTGTGCTATCTTGGATCTCCCTATTTCTGTTTCTCTTTTCCACATATTTTGTTTTGTGGTTTGATAAAGTCATATCCTTGATTCCCTTTTATTAATTCACTCATCCAACCAATAAATATCCATTATATGCATGATTAGTATCAAACACTAACAAGTTACTGAGGACTGAAGAAGTCTTATTTCTGCCCTCACTTTGGCTCACAGTCTAGTGGTAGGAGACAGATATCCCTAACATGGTATATATAAAAAAACGTGTATAAGCTCCTAGAGGACAGAAACTCTGTCCTATGTCACAAACATCAGTCACAATCCTTAGTACACCCCTGCCTCCCACACAGCTAGAACTTAAATCAAAGTGACTTTGAATTGAACTAAAATCCTGTCTGAAATTGTCCTTCATTTGGGGGGAAGAGCAAAGAAAGTGGAATATCTCAGGATGAAGAGGTATATTTTGTGAGAAATTTTGGAATTACCTGAACTAAATATAAAAGGAATAGAAAGAGAATGAGAAAGCATTTGTGGGCTGACTCAGGAGAACCTCAAATAAGAGGTTCTCAGGCAGAAGCAGGAATTCCCAGAAAGCGTGGCAAAGAACAGTCTCTCTCCCTGGCATTTGACACAACCACTGCTTCCTCTTTACCATTCCCTTGAGGGAAACCTACTCCTGACTTCACCCTGCCTTACCCCATGACAAAAGATGTTTGACCTCCCAATTGCCTCTACCATTGCTGGAAACAGTCTCAGCACAAATGCAGCTTAATCTTTTGTGGCTTCATTGGCCACACTGTCTGTAACAAAATATATTTTATACAGTGGTTACTATTATGTTAGCATTTCATACTTTCTATGATTATAAAAACTAAGATTCCCAGAGCTTAAAATTCAATCAAACAAAGCACATCCAATTGAGAAGGAAACACATTCTCTCCCACGTGCCCTTTATCGTGGGATCACATTTATTTTCCCTGTGAATTTTCAGATAAAAATAATTATTTCAGGGGATCTGCTGCAAGGATATGCTTATGGCTGCTAAACCTACTGATATACTGTGCAAAGTAGTCCCAGGAATTGATGGTGCTATTAATACGAGGGACTGTGCTAATGCAAATGATTTAGGTGACATGGAGTTTTGTGGATCTAATGGACGTGGACATTTTTATTTTGGCCAACAATTGGCAGAGCTGATTTTTATATATAATGTGGCAGGCTGGAGTTTGGAGATATGCTGTAACAATGGTTTACAGATTTCAGTGAAGGTACTGCTTTACCCTTCAAGTGCTGCCCTTGTAAACAAGCAGAGTAAGTGATGATTTATGAGTATTTAATGTGGTCGGAAAATGAGAGGACCCACCTCTGTGGGATTCACTTCTGCTAATAGCATATGCCTTAAATTATATTACTGGGGACTGAACTCTCGATTTGAATATCTCTGCTAAGAGGATAGAGCCAGCTGGTCAGAATAAGTAATTTTAAGTACAATTTGTTACCAGCCATCCACAGTATCTGTTGAAGGAAAAATTCATCACTGAGATAATGTAGGGAATGAAAAATCAGACATTAATTACATGCTTTCTATGTCCAAGCCACTTTACATTTGTCTTCCTTAGTTTGTACAAAACCTATGAACTGTACAGGACTGCAGAACTGGCTGCCACTTGCCTGTACAAAGCTTCAGGGAATACTGGAAAAGGCTCCCAGAAATCTGGAAAGACACAGTCATAGGGCATGTGGCTTAGTGAGGGGAGTGCAGGCTGGCTTTTAGTGTGAACTACACTTTTTTGATGGTACACATTTTCATAACTGTGCATGATGCTCTAGAAATAGGTGTTATTATCTTAAGTGAGAAAAAGGAGGCTCAGTGGCTTCGCCTCAAGGGCAGAGAGCAAGCAAGTGGTATAGTCCGGATTTGAACCTGGGCCTACTAGATTTCAAACTTGTAATTCATTTCTTCATCTTTAAAATTAGAATAAAATGATATTTATCTTATAGAATTATGGGGAGGGGGTTAAAGAAGATGACTCATGTAAAGTATTTTACACTATACCTAGTGCACTATATTGTGTTATACTGTCCTACCTTCTATATGTATTTGAAGTGGCCAGGGTTAACAGCTGGTTCTGCAACCTTTCCTCTAGTTTGGGGGATACCTGAGGGTTGGATTCTCGGTCAGTCCTCCCTGCAAGATTAGCTCAAGGATTTGTCTAAGAGTTTCTCTGCACCATATCCAAGATAAGCGGGACCCTGTCCAAGGACTGTGTTCTAGACCGAGCACTTAGACTACCTTGTCATTGAGATGGATGATGAGTAACCTGAGGTGAGGAGCATTAGGCAGGTCATTTGCACCTGAATGAGGGAGAAGGGTCAGACACAACTCACTAGGTGTGGATGGTGAAGGAACCAGTCAGCTGTGGCTGTCCCTGTGTTGACATCCTCAATACACTGCTTCTCATCATGACCACACATGTGTCCCAAATACAAAATGGCTGGAATGTCAGAAACTGTGACTGAGAAAATGAGACGTCCACTGTGCCGTTGCTGTGCGTGCTTTGTTGTTTTTTGTCTTGTCTTAAAGTCAAATATACTTAGGGCTGAGGGCAGCCCAATTTGCCTTAAGAGTTTCGTTGTCATCTGAACCCAAGGCCGTAATTTCTAGTCATAATTTCTAGTAAAGCAGTGTAGGCATTGCATTAGATTACTGGTCAGGAGAAAGGAACAGAAGCGAATATCTTTGAGGAGAGGGCTAGTCCTCAGATAAACTAAGAAATGCTCTGGCTTGAAGAAAATGAATCCATGCAGGCTAGCGGCCCTTGGCGCCCTCAGCTTTGCCCAGCAGCTCCTGACAGAAGGCCATAGTTGTACATTGGCTGGGTCCCAATTGGCAGCTGGAGACTTTGTATTGTAGTGTTACAGATATAAAGCGATATTGATTATCTGCTTACTATGTGCCAGAAGTTGTTTTTGGAGCAATCTCTTATAATTATCAAAATCCCAAAGCCAAGTAAGTCATCTTTTTCCCATTTTATAGGTGAGGGAGGTGAAACTCAGCGGCAGTAAGTGGATTGCTCAGGGAGGGCAGAGGAAGGGGTGGAGTTAGTGCTGAAGCCTTGGCTGACTAACGCCCACGCACTTGCTCTTCCTTCTCTGTCACACTACTTCAGAAATATCAGTGATACTAATTTCTGCTAGTGGTGTGTTTTATACATGGGTATAGATCACATTTATTGAGGGCTTACTATGTGCTAGGCATTGTGCTTTTAAAAATATGGTCTCGTTTCATGCTCAGGACATACCTGGGAGGTAGACCCCACCATCATCTTTCACAAATGAGGATACTGACCCAGAGAGGTTAATGAACCTGCCCAAGATCACACAACATGAAGTCACACAGCTAGATAGTGGTGAAGCCATATATCCCAAAGCATCTAGAATGCTTGCTGCAGTTGCAGTGTGAATTCCTCTAGGGCAGGAACCACATTTCAATATGTGCACATAGGACATTTAAGGTACTGGGCACTGAACAAAGGTTGTTAAATGGATTATGAGAGAACATGGCTTTCCATTGCTTTCCCAGGGAGATGTAGTCTGAAAATTGGACTGGACAACTGTTTGTAACAGAAAAAGACTGGAAACAAACCAAATGCCCATCAGGATGCAATGAGTAAACTAGATATACCCAAATAGTGGATTACTAGGCAGGCTTTAAAAAATTAGAAATATTTCTCTGTATTTCAATGGAGCTATTGCCCAGATATATTATTAATTGAAAAGAAAATATTTTAAAGAAATTTGTACAAGAGTATGTGGATAGTATGCTACCTTTTGTGTAATAAAAGGGGGCATATATATGATTTAAACAAAATGTAATAAATATGTTACCTATAAGGGAGAGAGAAATGGATACGGGCAGAGATGGAAACTAGACTTTTAAAAACTTGACTATACCTTGCTTTATGGTTTTGATTTTGAAATCATTTTCATGTTTCACATCAGAAATTAAATCAAAACCAACCCCTATAAATAATGATTACAAAAACTGAAACAAGTGAACCAAACTGTATATCAAGTAGGAAATGACATGAGGAAGATTCATTTCAAGTGGCTTTAAACCATAGTGTTTTGACTATACATTCTAAGGGTAAAAAAGAAAACCACAAAGAAATTTTAAAATGAATTCAGTAGGTTTGTTATTATTGGAAATACTGTTATAGTTATTTTGAAGCTATTATATACATATAATATATATTATATATACATTATATATGTAGGAGAGAGAGGAGAGAGAGAGAGATGGAGAGCAAATAATGAATTATGTTAATGTTTTCATGAGCCAAAGTATTTGCAGAAGGAAATAGACATATGAATATAAAACCAAGGAATTTAAGTAAAAATACTGGAATCTTTGATTTGAATCAGTGAAATATCAGCATGAAGTTAGGAATGATGTTTGCTTTTCTAAAGAGTACATATTTTCTCCACTAAAAAAACCTAGAAGTAATGAACACCTGGAAACGATGGACACTCCTAGTATCCAGATCGTGGTTTATAAAAATATATTTCTCGTTAAAAGGAACTAAGACTCCTTGGAAAACTGTTGATTCCAGGTCTGGAGCAGGAAATGTACAAGATGAATTTTGAGCATACTATTGCACCTGAAAGCAAAGCAACTATCAAAGACAACTAACTAACTGACCGGTGTCATAAGAACACAGCAGCAAACTTGAAGGAGCTGTCATTTCGCCAGTGTTGGGAAAACTCAAGTAACAAAAAAGAAAAATAAGTACTATGAATTGAGCATGTTAAACAAAATATTTATAAAGCAATGAATTTAAAGGATTGCTTTTAAATGAATTTAAAAGCAATGATATTAAAAAATAAAAACGCAGTGGTCACTTTTGGAGTTTGCTAGAATATCAGCTCATTGATCTGAAAACAGATAAGTAATGAAAAAGACTCAAGCATTTATCCTGCCTTTCCTGTAAGGACCTCATTTTAAGGCAACCAAATAGCAGCCGGTGAAGAAATGTCCTTAGTAAAGGAAGGAGAAATTATAGGGTTTAAAAAGAAAATCTCATTTTGAAATTGCTGATGAAGTAATAGATTTAAGCACTGATAATTAATGACTGCTCTAACCATTTGGTGAAAAGTTGTTGTGTGCCGGGGGTGGGGTTAGAGTAGATGGATGAGACTGACAACACCTGACCCAGTAATTAACTGGAGCATTGCTGAAAGTGTGCCATGCAGATGTTATGTTCTTTGTGATGTGATGGAATGAGAAGTATGTAGCACCAAGGGGGAAAGAGTTACTGAATCACTAAGTATGAACTTACAGGAAATGAGGGAGATAATTGACACCATGAGAATAGAGGTGGCGAAATCCAGAATGTGAGCAACTACAGATGACAAATGACCCCGTTTCTTCAAATAAATGGCAGAGAAAGGAGTGTTAGAGATCGAAAAAAACTTAAGAGACATATGAATGAAAGGCAATATTTTGTTCTTGTTTGTTGCCTGATTCAAACAAACCAATTATAAAAATACATTTTCTAGATAGAAGAAATTGAACACAGTCTGTATGTTAGATACTAATGAATTATTTATGAATCTTGTCAGATGAAATAATAGTGCTGTAGTTATACTAACAAACAAACATGGCCGATGAGAAATACATACAGAAGCGTCTGTAGGTAAAATGATGTGCTACCTGGGATTTAAAATTCTCTAAAAAAATAAAATTTTATATAGGCACAGGGAAAGATAAAACAAGAATAGCAAGAAGAGAATGGCTGTAAGTTTGGTGGGAGGGTTATGAATTCATTGAATCTCATCTACACAGTGTATGAAACTCTAAAATAGGTTGCTGCCTTTGGGTCATTGATACGCATGTGACTTTCTACAATGTTACTATAAACTGAAGAAATAAGAGATGCTCCCACGGGAATTGTGTTTTTGCTATGTTGTGTGTGTGTGGGAATGTTAACATGTCTTTGACTGCACATCTGCAATCTTCGTTAGCAAAGTTGTATAGCACTCTTTTCCTATTCTGTTCTCGCATAGTCATTCATTTGACAAAGAAATTTGAGTACCTGCTGTGTGCTCTTCAGGACCCTAGATAGAGAAGTGCATTGGAGAGACAAGGTCCTCACTTTCATAGACATTAAACCAATGAATAAAAAACACTATTTAAAATACAGGATCGCCAGAAGGGTACATAGGGAGGGGTGAGCAGTGTTAGGATAGTCAGCCTTGGGAAACTAAATTTGAATGCAGTGCAGAGCCAAGTGACTAGATGGGGAGAGAGATAGTTCCTGGCAGAGAGCGCAGCAAGTGCAAAGACTCTGGGAAAAAATCTAGCTTAAGATATCCAAGGGGTTGTGGGGGTGGGGGTGGGAAGGGGAAGAAAGCCAGTGTGCTGGAAGCAAACTGAGCAGGGAGGTTAATAGTACTATATGAGGTTAGGGAGAAAGTAAAGGCCATGTGGTAGGGGAATCATGCATCTGGGTTTGCTAGTGTGGTGTCAGTTTGTGCCAGCCGCCCTGCTGTGATGACTAAAAGGGTCCCTTTCACCTCAAAAGTGTCCCAGAGTGGAGTCCAAGGGATATGGTCATTCTACTTAGACTTTGGATTCTATTCCTAGTGCAATGGGAAGCCCTGGGGTGACTTTTCAACTAGAGAAATACGAGATTAACCTTTTGAAAGAGCATTGCAAGTGTCTACGCAAATTATCAAATGGTTTTTTCCTGTGTATAATACTAATACAGATAAGAGGTACCCTTAATTTATTGGGCCAACATTGGTGATTTCCCAGTTTCTACCCCAATTATGTTCACATGACCATATCATCACACAAGTCACCAGATAAACGTGGACTAGATGCCAGTACACATCCATTTACTATTTGCTATCTGAAAGACAGTGGAAAAGTATAAATATATAATATTTTGTAAACTTCCTCTACTAAATGTTTCTTCTCATCCCCTTATATCTATAGAATTAAATCAACAGCCCATTCATCTTCAAGTAACATATCAAGTGTAATTTTTAGGTAGTATGATAGTGCAGTGCTAGTAGAATTAGATTCGGAGAAAGAGACCCTACGTGCTAGCTGTTTGGAATAATTTGTCTAAACCTGTTAGGTCTCAGTTTTCTCAACTATACAAAATGGAGTGGAGAGTTTCTTTTCATGTCTGCCACTTTCACCACAGGCCTGTCAATAATGACTTGAAGATAAGAGACAAAATAATGAGAGGGGGAGAAAGTGAAAGTAAGGAGTGGGAGAGAAGCAGGAGGATGGGGAGGGAAGAAGAGAGACACAAGGAGAAGATAGGAGAGGAGACGGAGGGAGAAGAGAAGAGACGAAGAGGAGAGTTGGGAAAAGGATTTTGGGTTGAGGCTAAGGAGATGATTCAGTCAGGGTTTTTAGCAACAGAAATTAATTTGGTTTATTTAGGCAGGAATATAGTTTATCCCCAAGTGGGCTTGGAGGGCTTTGCCAGGAATCGAGGTCAACTGTTCACTGCCCGACATCAAGCCAAGCAAAACTGGTCTTATGTAAACAGTGATGCCACCATTTCTAGACACGGCCCCTGAGGCTTGTACCACTGACACTCATGTGGGATACTGACAGGAGGTCTTGCCACCCCAGCCTGATGAGTACATTTTTGCATCATTGTTCCCAAATCAACATTCTCCCAAGATAGCATCTAGTTGGCATAGGCCTGTGCCCTGGCTTCAAGGGACACTGGGGAAGCAATTTTTCAAGTTCTTTTATTGGGGGAGGTCCCTGACTCCCACAGATACTCATAAGGAGAGTTTCCTACACATAAGAAGGAGATTAAATGTTAGGCATAGGTCAAAATAATGACCCATGTTCACTATAAGAAGAATAGATTGTATGTAGTGATACGTTAGCTTTGTGTTAAAAACATGTGTTACTATAAAAATCGTTACACAATAATTCAGAATTAGATGAATAAAGTAACATGCTTCTCAGTTGTGGTATTTTCAAGGGATCATTAGTCTGTCGTTGGGGAGAGAGGCCAGAAGCCAGGAAGCCCCTTTCTTCTTCTCCACAGGGAGACTGAAGAGGTCTAAGAAGAACTCTTCAGCCAAAGGCAGTTTTCAAAAAAGCAAGGGCCTGGTCTCAAGTTAGGAGGTGAAAGTGCCTTGGACCTCTGAGGCAGGCTAAACTTTCACTGTAAGTTTCTTGTCCTCAGAGAGAAACAGGAAGCACACTTCCTTATCAGCCAAAGCAGAATGAGTCCTTGCAGCCAGCCCCACCCCTGACCAAATATGTGTGTGAAGCTTATTTGTGCTCTAATTGAATCATTTACTGCAACACAGCTGGGAGACCCAAGTCTCACTTCCTTGATATTCGACAGTTGGCAGTTCATTATTGTCAAGCCGAAAGGTGACTTATAGAGGGAAAAACAACCATGACAACAGCATAATCTAACAAGGAACAAATCCAGAGCAACTATCTGACATTTTGGCATGGCAATTTAGTCATTGTAATCCTGCTGCTCAAAATAATTTGTCTGGACCCAACACTCAATTTCTTTTAAGGTAATTTATAAGCATGGAAACCACACAGATCCCTGAGGTCAGGGAGTCACAGAAAGACCACATCCTTTGTTTTCATTTCTCAGCTCCAAGTATCTTAAGCTGCTTATTGTTCCTGGTTCCAAGATGTACAAATCATCCCGAGCGGCTGGGTTGTGTAAGAATGTTTCAACTGGCATGATGCCGGCTCCATCAATACAAATGACTTAACTATTTTCTGATTAACCAGATGACCATCGCATGTGGCTCTCATGAAACCATGTCCATCCCTGAACGGGCAGAGAAGGACTTCCAAACAAGCTGTGTTTGAGAATCACCTGATGATTGAGTTTTGCAGGAGTTGGTCCTCTCACGTTGATACCTGGGAGTAACTTCATGAAAGGGAGTATCTGAATATCTGTGGACCAGTAAGTGCTTTATCTTTGCACCTGCATTCACTTCCTCTCCAACAATAGATTGGGCAGCACCCTCGGATTAGCTGTTTCCTGCCTGCAGCACAGATGTTCGCATGCAGACACAAATGTGGGACTCTTTCCTGCTACCTCTGGACATGCACATGTATAATGGATGTGAGTCAGGCCTGTTTGTCCATTCTTTTCTAGAAGTGAATCATATTTGTAAAAGATCTCTTAAAGACTCACCAAAAGTCCAGTATTTACGGAATTGATGTCAAATGCCAACAGTTTAATGAAGGTGTAATGTGCATGGTATGGTTTATTCCTGGGTTAGATTTGGTTTCTTTTCCCCATGATGAGCTGAAACAATTAAAAATTCTCTTTGGAACTTGGACATGAATCTTTAAAGGAAATGAGAAACAAGTCATTTATATAAAAAGAGTTCAGATTTGAACTGTCTGGATTGACTTTGTGGATTGAAAGTTTGAAATTTTGGGATAAGTTTTCAACTAAAAACTCTTCCATATGTGAGGTGCCAGGCTAAATTTAAGGACAGAGGAAAAAACTTTGATCTTTTATTTCCTTTTCTGTCTTTTTGTTGCTGCTGTTAGGTTTGTTTCTTGACTGGGAATTTCAAAAAATTGCGACTTATTTGGAAATGTCTACTTTGACAAGTCCAGGGAAGACTTGTATTGGCTAAAAGTGAAAATGGTTAATGCTGAAAAAGTTGAGCGCTCTTAGTTTACCCTCAGAGCTTGCTGAGTGCGTGGATAAATCAGTGACATTAGAATTACTACTATTTTATTCTGGGCAATTATAGTATATGACATATGGAAGCAAAAAAGGAAGACAGGAAAGAGAGGTAGAGATAATAGAGATAGAAATAGATGATGGGTAGATAGATAGATAGATAGATAGATAGATAGATAGATAGATGATAGATAGAAGGAGGAGGAGGAGGAGGAAGAGCTTGCAGATGTTCAAAAATTGCAACTTGTGAGATATTCTGTTTCAGAGATGTCCTTATCTTTGGAAGGCCAAGTAGAACCAATGGAAAGTGCCTAAACAGAAGGAAGAATTTATTGTCCACCTTGGACCAAGCCAAACCTTAAGGGAGAAAGATTTTCAATTTGATCTCTGTTTTATTTCTCTTTTCTCCAACACAGCTCAGATGGTTAGGTGAGGTCCAGAGAATTTACTTCTTGGGAGGAACAATGGGAGTTAAGGAGGGTTTGGAGCAGTCTCTGCTAGAGTCTAGGTCTTCTGCTCAAGGGACACTTGAGTTTCCCATCTATTGAAGGTAGGAGGGCAGGAATAAATATACGCCTGAAATTCAAATTAGTAAAATTACGTATGTTTGCCTGGAGTATTTAATATACTGAAAACAAAGAGCACAAGTGTGCCAATGGAAAACCAACGGTTTGGGTTTCTGGCCTCAGCCTTGTCTTAACAGTCAATTTGCATAATCTTATTCCTTACGTGCACCTACTCTATCTTCCAGGAAATCATGTAGCGACTATTACCAGCACAGGCAGGATTCTTGAGCCAATGGAGAAACACTAAAAAGCTTTCTTACCTAGTGATGTATAGATACAAATATGTATCTAGAATGAAGGCAAACAGTCAAAATAAGGCATGTACTCCTGAGTACATGACACAGACATTGAAAGCTGGAAAAAAAAAAAAAAAAAAAAAAAGCTGCAATCAGTAAGTCAGACAGCCACAGACACTTAGGGGGAGAGGTCCAATCCTTTTTATTCAGTAGCAAATAAAGACAGCTAAAGGATTTGCTTTGCATCACACATGAAAGCAAATGCTTCTCTACTGGGATGTGTGTTGCTCACTGATTTCTGTTTGAAACTCTTGTGAATTCCAAGAACATCTGGCATCCCTTTAGTGTCAGAATGCATGGGGTAGATGAGAGGGTTCCAAATGAAGGGCCTGTGTGTGTTCCTTCACTCATCCAATTTTAAAGAAGCAACCACTTTAAAATCAGAAGATTTCACTTAAAAATCTGAATTTCATCTTCCCTTGACAAATTGGAAGATAGAAGAATGATGCATTTACATATTTCCATGTGACAACAATGTCTTGAGCTGAGAAGCAGCTTCCCCAGTAGGCAGAACATAAGGTTTTTAGGACAGCACAAATTTGATCACTCCCTTTGTCCCCAATACTGAGGCTGAGGAACAATAGCCAGGCATCACACCAGCAGTCAGTTTTTGTTTTTGTTTTTTTCTTTTCCCTTTCGCTTTAGAAATATTCCTCTACTGCTCCTGTCTCTATCAATCATGGGGTAACAAATGCCATGCCCTGCCAGCATCACCACGTATTTCAAGAAAAATGAAACGCGTGTATCTTCAGGGAAATACAAAATAGTTCGACATGTTAAATAGGCAAACCCTCCCCTTGTTCACTCATATTTCTGTCTAGTCCCTGTAGGCATTTGAGTGTTTTCAAGCCTGAGGCAGGGTTTGTCATAAGTTGTATTTTATCCTACACACCCACAGGTCCTAGGAATTACTACAATCAGATGGGTTGTCACGGTAGAATGTCATGGTGTTGAATGTCACTGTAGGCAGAGGAAAGCCATACCCAGTACTTAAGGACTTTGAATGGGTTTTGAGTTTCTTCATGCTGTTCTTAGTCACTCGTATCCTAAATTACAGAAATGTATATTACCTTTTAATGGACTTGAAATATATGAGGCCAAATAACACAGGCACCAAACAGTGAAATTCTCAATTTATGCATAGGAAGTAAATTTACGTTGCCCTAACTCAACAACTGTGGATTGGTGCCCTTAGCATTTGCACCAGGCTCTAGATTGAAAGAGTAAAAAAATGGAATGAGGATACAGGATTTTTCTTTTCCACCTTTAACAAAGGTTTAGGTTTATTTTTCTGGTGAGGGTCAATTTAGTCAAAACAGCTTTCTCCTTCTACAGCTTCTGGGAAACCTCCCAAAGGTATGAGATGGTATGCAATTCCCATTGTTATGCATTTTTTTTCTGTAAGAGTTATTTCCTTATCCTAGGCCATTGTCTAAAAGCTTTAAACACTTTTTGTCCATGTTGAAATGATGACAGTATATTAGCTATAGTTTCACAGCCTGAAATGCAAATAATTCCTATCTCATCTTCTCCATTCATGTGTAACAGAAAAGAGATTTTCATGTCAGGTTTATGTTGGTTCCACCCACCAGACAGTTAGATGTGGGATGAACAAAGGAGCCATCTAGAAGTAGAATGATAAAAGTTCATGAAAGACATGAGCATCGCTTTCTTAAAAATTGTGATAAGTTAACATATGAGTCATGAATAAGCAATGCATTTATGTGCAAGAGAGAGAATATGCGGCTAGCAGGCATATCCATTATGCGAAGGAGGATTCCTGTGGATATGAGGCTTGACTTATTCTGTTCTTATAGGCACACTTTGTTTAGTGCTGTCTCCAACAGCACCATCTGTATTATTGCTGTTTATCTCAAAAGCACACATACTGGCATGGACCTCTGTTGCTGCAGTGAATTGTGCATGCAATGTATCATTTGTCTCCTGGCCATCAGCCAGACCAGTAGAATGACGGCTTTCTGCTTCCCCCCGTAATGAGTATACAGGGCTCTTTTCCTCCAACCTCCTTCGTTACTTGCCTATGATCTCCTTTTCTTTCCATTTTTCTTGTTTTGAGAATACTTTTGAAGCCTAATGCAGATAAAGCCAGGGATGATAATGCTAGAGATGCTACAAAAATACTGAGAGTGCTTCATTCACCATGTTCAAATGCAAGTCTGTATAAAGGCCAGCAACTTTGGGGATGTGGTCAGTCAGGAAGTTGGGGGCAGGAGAGCCAAGGAAGGCTGTGCAGCCTGTGTGGAGACAGCCCTGCTTTGCTCACCCAGCTCCCTGAAGTGGGGTATTTCCCCTGGGAGAAGGGAGCCTTTTTCCTTTGCACAAAGTTGCTGGTGTTACCGGGCCATTCCCTGGGAGGGGCTGCACATGTCCAGAGAGGTCACTTTTTCAGAGGTAGCTCTTATTTCTAATTTGCACAGACATGTCCTTTAGGCTATTGGTGGTCTTTAATTGGTGAAAGTCTTTTAAGATCCTAGAGCACACTGCCTTGGAGAACGTGGCTAACCCTGGCATGAAAGTGCATACCTGGGGAAAAAAAAGAGTTCTGAAAAATGGTATTGCTTCAGGAAATGTTAGAAAACCTAGTGACTTGGAAACAGAATGCTTGCACCTGGTCTTCACAGGGGTTGGGCTCTAATGAGGACACACAGCCCGGACTCATTGAAGGATTCCACTTCTCCATCTTCCTATTTCCCCTAATCCAGCAACACTTCACCTCATGAAACAGGGTATCTCTGTAATTGCATGAGTGCTTGAATGACTCTGAATGACATTTTGAAGGATAAAAAAATTATAGGTTGGATCCTGTGAATTAAGCAGCTGCTGCGACTAAGAGATACTTTTAAAACGTGAAGTCTGCTTTTTATGATGAAGTCATTCCACAATATATTTTCTGGTAAATGGGAAAAGAAAATGAGAAAATGCTCCCCTGTTCCTACCACCAATCGAACTTTTGGTTTTCAAGAGTGTCAGTAAAAGTCCCAAGGTTCAGAACAAAAGTTCACTTCTGCCTCAGAAAGTGTGTGTCTAAGTGTCTGTGATCCAGCTCTAATATTAATATCTTCAGGGGCTGGAAATACTTGTGCAAGTCAACTTTATCTGTGTTGTGCTTGAGAAACTAGAATCAGGGCGGAAGGGATGACAGAGAGTCAGGGAGGCAAGCAGGCCCGGGCTTTCTGGGGACACTTGCCCAGCTCTGTCATCCCTGCCAATACTAGTGAGGGCTGTTTGTCCTTCCTGTGTGCTTCCTCGAGTACAAAAATTCGGCTAAAAATCAAGAGAAATTTTCTTCCGAATTGTACAAGTGCTTCTTTGAGAGCCGTTATAATAGCTAAAGCAGTCCAAGTCCTAAGATGGGTTTGGAGCACAAAAGAGCTTCTCTGGAACAGTGTGTTCAGAAATGTGTTCTTAGTTATAAAACTGACCACCTGCATCTTCTATGCTGTCCTGGGGGAGCTGAGTAGGGAGTGGAGGATTGGAGGAACGATGACCGGGGAGAAAGGGACAGATCTCTGTCCTCCATAGCCTGAAGGAAAGAGGAACAAAAAGATCTATATAAATACACAAGTGTGTGTGTGTGTGTGTGTGTGTGTATGGATGAGGGTAGGAGTTTTAAGGTGTATAGTTGAAAGGATAGCTGGCTGTAAAGAATATTTTGATGTCAAATGGGGAAATTGGAATATTAGTGAATATGAGAGAGTTGTGACATTTAAGTGTGATAATAGTATTTTGAACATGTAGGAATAGTCTCTTTTTTAAAAAAATATACTAGTTCTTTTTTTAGCTTAGGGGTTCATAGAGGTAGAATTTCATATTTGTAATATATTTAAATATGCCTGAACATAAAAATAGTAATCAAAACACGTTAAGAATGATTAAAATAAGTGTTAATCATTAAAATATAGATAACTCTAACATAATTAAATTTTACAGCAACATGTCTATATGTAAACCAGAATTGTTAAACATTTTAGTAAAATGTATTATGAACAGAAGCAATTATAATAAGAAATAGCCAGCTGGTAAAGGAGTTAGTAGAATAGCAGATCTTAAATTACAAAGGTTGGTGTGTATCTTTCTTTTCAACCTCTACTCTTCCAAAGCAGTACTCAAAATGGCAAACGTCGGTGAATGAATGGATGAAGCCCAGCTGGCCTTGCTCCAGCTCACAGCCTGTTTATCCTGCAACCACATCTGATAGGACCTCTCAGACATCCTTTCCCATCTTCTTTCACTATATTGGTTGTCAGTCAAGTTTCAAAGCTCTTTACCTGTGGAAGCAAAATCTGTGATGTCGCTGAGCCCAGTGGAGTTGTGTCCTTGTGGTATTGGTGAGTAGAAACGGATGTCTAGATTCTAGGGGTAGAAATATTGATAGGAAAGGCTCTTCTCTGTTTGTGCTTCTTGTACGCCTCTGGAAAGAATATGTCATGCATTAACAATACTGCTTGTTAATAATAATTGCACTAAGCCTGCAAATTTTAATTAAATCCAGCATTTAATGTGTTTCACCTGAAGAAAAATAAACAGGAAGATGGCAGTTAGCTGACTAAAGCCCTTCAGCCATGCTGCAAATAGTTTAATCTCACTTTGTATTCACTCATTTCTTCATTCATTCATTCCACAAATATTCACTTCCACTCGGTAGTGTTCAAGACCAATATTAGATTTTGGACAAAAATGAAAAGTGATAACAGACATGGCCATTGCTTTCATGGAAATTAATGTCTGTTAAGTGATTCTGCTGCCAAAATGCAAGATATAATTTGTCATGCTTATTTCTGACCCTTACCTCACCCCCATATTTTTGGTTAGCTTGAACCTTGTATTTTGCAAAATTTGGAAATGTATCTATTGATGTTAATTCTTTTTTCCACCCCCAGTTTCTGGCTGGTGATCAGAGTGCAGGAGCCAAAGTATCACAAGATGGGTTGCTGCTGTTGTGTTTCTGGGCCCTGCTGGAAGTGCAGGTTCTGGGAGCAGCCCAAAGAAGCCCGTCTTTTGTAAACCTTCCAAATCTGGCTTTACAAAAGAAAATGGTTTATTTGGAAGTTGTGGTGACCAAGGGACTAATTCTTCTATCTAAGACGAGCCAAAAGCTTTTAGATCCTGCATTTAAAAAATATATCTGTACAGAGAGGATTCATTTCAAGATCCGACTTTTCTTTGCCATTATTATTTCATTTTCAGAGGTATGAACTTTCCTGAATTGTATACCCTTACAAGCAAAGGCATGTTGCATTACAAAAATCAGGACTTTACATATACTTAATACATCCTATGTTCAATATTCAGGCCTCATTCGTGATCAGCATTCTCCATGGTCCCTCTTTGTAAAGTTCAGTCACATAGGATGCCGCCAGGCTGCCCAGGTGGTTGAATTCTCAAGGACCTGCCTCACAGTTGTTGCTATAGTTGCTTGATGTAATATGAAGCCCCTTCCATTTTTCATAGGCCCAGTATATACATGGCCCTCAGTGGATGCTGAGGGTCTTCCCCTGTGCTAAGGTCTCATGCGTGTCCTTGAAGACGTGCAGTTTCCTAATGTTGTTCACAGTTCTGTGATCACATATTATACACATATATGATACCTGTACGTCCATACAATGAAATGGGATACAGCGATGAAAATGATGCTATATAGTAATCTGTATTTTTCCTGGACAAAGTAAACAGTGTTACATTCAATTTTTCTTATGTATGTGTATCAATGTAGTGTTGTTTATGTATCCTCTAAGAAGCTGTTAGGAAATTCTACAAGAGGTTTTCATAATACTAAGGTCACAGACTGCTTTGGAAATTCTAATATATCTAGAGAAGGAGAAGGAGGTATTTCTTTATTAGTGATGTAAAGTTACCTTGTTGAGAAATTTTAATCAAGAGTGCCAATTAGAAAAGTTTTACTTTCTGCCGTGAGTTTAATGTTCCAGAGTGAAATTTGCCAATATGCTGCTCTTGTTTTATTACCAGTAGTTCTAATTAAGTTTATATTCAATACTGACAAAACAAATGACATCAGTTAGCTCATATGCAGGCAAGGAGAAAATTATTATTCAAATTACATTTTATACACCCTCATTCATATTTTATCTTGACTTTCCTTTCCCAATTCTTCATTTGTAAGCCCAGTCTACATTTTTTAAGATAATTCACTTGAGGAAAGAAGGGAGTATCAAAGGATTAAAACTCTTTTTTTTTCATTTTTTCATTTTCTAAAAGTGAGAGGTAGTTAAAAATGGAGGTTGAGAGATAGGAAGGGGGAGATGTAGGAGGTGCTAAAAGAAGGAAAGAAACAGTCACCTTAGATCAAAAGTAAGGAAAAATATGCAGTCCTTTCCTTATGGGGCTTGGATTGGGCTTTCTTGTGACTCTGGGTTGTACTTATTTAGATTTTCACTAAAATAATAGCTTGAAAAGAATAAGAATTCACATCTGAAGCTGAGATATCCTTTCTTGAATTAGGTCACTGAGACTTAGCTATATACACAAATAGCTCACTCGGATGAGCAGGCCGTCTCCTAAATATTATATCAAGGACTTGACTTCTCTCTACATTAAATCCAAGCTTAGACACTATGACTCAGATGACCAAATGACCAGAAATTTAATTTTCTTTCACTTCTCGCAAAATAAACCCACTTGCTCACAAGTCCTTATTTCTGCTCTATAATGACAACCAATATTCACACCTGTGGGTACCTTAGTCTACCTTTGTTTAAAACAGTCTCTTTCAGGTAATTGTTTAGTTAATTCAGAATTTTACCTAGTCAATTGAAGTTTAACCTCCTAGGCAGAGCTGCTCCCCTCTCATGTTTTCAACCTTCCTTCTCCCAGGATGGTACCTTAGTGGGAAGAAGCTTTATAGGAGTGTGGCTGAGGGAAAGGGCATCTCTGCCTATTCTTTCATCCTCTTTGGCACCTGCTAGGTATTGCATTCTTCTGTAGTTCTAAGCCTTGTCCTCTGCTCCCAATGTATCTGCTGCCGATGTGTGCCATTCTCACCTTTCCCCTACATCCGGCAGAGATTAATTTGTACAGTAGCATGAATAATTTTGGGGGAAAAAATGAACACAGCTCGTTTGGGTTTAGTTTTTCCTTTCCACAAGTGTATTACAGAAAACATATTGAGGGGATTATAGAAACATGACCCTATTATTATCTTCTTTAAATATCAACCAACACAACGTAAATATCAAATGCTAGTATTTGCTTCCATGAATAAAAACAAATCTAAATTTTATTTTCTAGACAAAAGATTCTATAAAGCATTTCAAAATGGTTTATAATTATACTCATCATCACACAAAAACACACAAAAATACATTTAAGTTTATTCTCTCAATAATATTTATTGAGTGTCCACTATGTTACCAGTTACTTAAAGAAGTTGAGATAAATAAGATTCCACCCTCAATGAGTTTAAAATGTATTGACAGAAAACAGTTGTTAAAAAAGCGATTAGAATAAAATGTAATGACTTATGACAGGGGAGACATGTGAAGCTGGCAGAGCCCTGGGCAAGGGAAATGGGATTTAGTTTGAAATTGGATGGACATATCAGAGTAAAATCTCTCTGTGCCAAAGAGAGAATAGCATGTGAGAGGACTTGAGGCTAGAAAGACCAGACACTACGAGAAACCAATTGAGTCTCATCGTAGCTAATGGACAGTTGTGGCCCAAATTGAGACTGGAGACAGGCCAGCACTGGAACTTCAGGAGCATGTATAGGATTTTAGAATTAATCCCAAGAGCTTTGTTGGTTTTAGGTTAGAGGTTTATTAAAACCAACAATCTGGCTGGAGAATGTATTAGATTATAGGTGGCCCCGAATGGCTATGGGAGATCAGCAGTTCCCATGACAGCTGGATGCAGGGAACAAAAAGAATGGAGACAGATTCAGGAGACATTAAATAAGTAAAGTCAATGAGACCTGGTGATGGATTAGATATGACAGTGATGGAAAGGGAAGAATGATGACACCTCATTTCTCCCTTTGGTAGGCAGGTGGTACACCATTTAAGGTGATATGGGACAACAAAGAAAGGGAGCAATCTGGGGATGAGGAATAGAGTTCCATTATGGATATATTCATTTTGAGGAGTCTATAGAGTATCTTTGTGCTTATTTCCAGCAGACAATTGACTATATAGGACTAAATGAACACGGCTCGTTTGGGTTTAGTTTTTCCTTTCCATAACTGTATTCCAGAAAACATATTGAGGGGATTATAGAAACATGACCCTATTATAATCTTCTTTCAATATCAACCAACACAACATAAATATCATAAAAGGTAGAGCTCCATAAAAGGGTTCAGTTGGAAGTGCTTGTTGAAACCATCCACGATACTTGATAACTAAACCACTGGGAACAGATGTGATGGCCTAGGAAGAATATAGAAAACTAGAACTAAAATCAACACTTGAGGAAACATGGCATTTAAGGAAGGGTAAAGGAGAAGGCTACAATAAAAAGGAGACTTTGAGAAGAAAAGCATCAGAAAAGCCAAGGAAAGAGAGAGTTTTGAAAAGAAAGGTATGGTCAAAATTGTCCAATGTTGCTGAGAAGTTTATATCATATAAGTTTCTAAAAATGACCACTGACTATTTGTGGAGTGGTCTGGCCAGAAGACCTTTCAAATTAAAATAAAATTAAGAAATGGATTGAGTGGAGAAGGGAGATGGAAAATGTACTCTGAATGTAGCTACTTACTAAAAAAAAAAACAAAAAAAAAAACAAAAAACAAAAAACAAAAAAAAAACTGTCTTTTTTTACATTTCTTTTTTTGTGTAAAAATGTATTTACATTTGCTCCCTTGGCTTGAAATGCCTGCCTTGCATAAAGGAATCCAAGTGCTTATAAAAGAGGTAACTTTTACAGTCAGTTCAGTTAGGCCCACAGCCTTACTGAAGTGCTGAAGCAGGCTGAATTTGTAGAGACCATGTCTCTTAGCATAGCCAGAGAAAAATCTGGACAAACATGGGGTCTGTCTTTCTGTTCAGCTCACTGCTTTAAAACTCTGAGGGCCTGTGAGGGCACTGCTTAAACCCCAACTGTCCTATTGACACTCCAACTTTGTGCCAACAGTATTTGCCAGCCTGGAGCTGGCAGATGCTGCAGCATCAGTCTAACTGAGATGTCTAGTAAGTCCTGCTTTTTTATGCATGTAATGGCACTCCTTCCGGCACTGCCTCGGGCTCTCATTTCATTGTCATTTCAACAAGTGGAATAAAATTTAAAGTAGGATAAGATTCCCAAGTAGAAACCGAGCTTGCTCTGAGTTTTTAAATTAGGGTAGACTTGTTACAGAGATCCTGTCACTTAAAATAATTTCTGAAACACAATTGGTATAAATAGAATAAATAATTGTGTTCTTCAATACAGATAGTCCTTGACTATATCATGATAAAAGAAATATAGGATTGTTTTTAAATAGTTGCTGAATGCCTAACTTATTTCAGGGTAATGGTTTAGAATACTGGTGTCCAAAAAAAAAAAAAAAAAAAAAATCAAATCTAAATTAATCTGAATTCCATGGGGGCTTTCCACAAGTGACCTTTTGCACATGTGAAATGCCTGCTTTGTTTTTGCATTTTTAACAGTTTTTTTGAATCAGATGTCAAGCCAACCCTTGGTTTCTCGGGCCGGCATCACCACGAGGCTGGCTCTGAAGAACTGCCGTCTTTCAGTTAGACACCCACACTTCCCACTGAATTGCTCTCCTCTGAACACAATGAGGCAATTCATTGTCCAAGTGTCCTCCAGGGACAGAAAACATCAGTCCCGAGCTGAAATCTTCAAATAAGGGAGCCTTTCAATGTTTGTCTAAAACTCTTTAACCCACCCACAGAAAGAACAGGCGCCATTTACAAGCTGGGAAAGTGGATTGGAACAGAAGACAGGAGAAAGGGAAAGCAGAAAACTGATATCTATTTATCTGATTCTCCAAACTAAACTCTACAGCCAGTATTAATCATGGGCAGAAGTATGTCTTGTTCAAACAGCACATAGGCTGACTGGCTGTGGGGCTCTGGGCTGTACTTGAATGGAGCTGAGGGGAGTCTCTGGGTGTCAGCCTCTTCGTGCCTTATCATGTTGAAAGTGGATTAACTTTACTGAAAGCAGTGATCTGTTTCTGTGACAAGTTGTGACGGCTAACTGTGTATTTTCTGCACCACATGCAGGAAGGTATTACTGCCATTGAATTTTAAGCCTGATGACTCATTGTGCTCAGCTTTATTCCTAGCAACTGGGAATAGAAAAACTCACCATCCAGCCTTTTTTTTTCTTTTTTCTTTTTGAATGCCCAGAATAAGTCATGTACATTTTTTACGCACTTGTCTTCTATTTAGGCCTGACTCTTGGTTTACACTGCAGTACACTAGCTTATTATTATTGCCTACTACACATTTGTCTTTTCCACCAGACAGGGAACTTCACCAGTAAAGGCATGTATATTTCCTTGTGTGGGATCTACCACATTATCCCAGTGCTTGGTGCCCCAGTATTTGAAACTTTGTAGGTGCTCAATAAATAGTTGCTGAGTGAATGAATAATTGAAACATTTTTGCTCGTAGGAAGGAGCAAACTGATAGTTACTTCTAAACATGTTAATAATCTGGAAATATAATTTTTTCCTGCTTGCCTACTGACAAACTATTTTCGAGGCCATACAGGAAAGGCTACCATATATTTTGTCATTATTACTATATGAGAATGACTAAATAACAATAGTTTTGTACTTTGTAAGTCCAAGTGACATCATATTCACTTGTTGCTTTTTTTAAAAAATACAATATTGGGGAACAGTGTATTTCTCCAGGGCCCATCAGCTCCAAATCATTGTCCTTCCATCTAGTTGTGGAGGGCGCAGCTCAGCTCCAAGTACAGTTGCCATTTTCAATCTTTAGTTGCAGGGAGCGCAGCCCACCATCTCATGTGGGAATTGAACAGGCAACCTTGTTGTTGAGAGCTCTTGCTCTAACCACCTGAGTCATCCGGCCGCCCTCACTTGTTGCTTTTTAATCAACAGCCCTGAGATGTGGTCTTACTCTAGAATACCAAAGCAGGAAGCACTTCAGATGTTTCCTGATCTAATTTGTTGTACCTGTGAGAAAACGGAGGCCTGCATAGGTGAGATGGGCGGCCCACAGTGTACTTGTGGCAAAGCCAAGACTAGTATTCAGGTCTTGTTCTTCCAGTAAGTGTGACACCAGGGGCCAACCTTTTCATTTATGAATGAATAACAAACACTGAAGTATGTCACCCCAAGTTCCCATATTGCAAGTCAGGACAGAGCCAAGGCTGGAACGACAAATGGCATATGAAGTCCTAGTTCAAGGGACGATCTCTGCATTTTCTTCATGACTTCTATAAATAATATATGCACACATATCCTATATGTGTTCTCATGATGAATTGAAGAACTGTGGCATATCGGGATTGGGAGGGATCTTAGTTTCCACTGAACCATACCCCTCTTTGATCTTGGTTATTACACTTCCAGTTCCTAGGAACTCACATGAATCACTTCCTGTGCTTAGCACTTTATTGAACAGATCTAATTATCAAAAAGCTCATTCTTTAGACTATCTCCACTTTATCTACTTTCCCTCATAGGTTCAATTTGTCTCTTTGGGGCCAGAGAGAACAGGTCTAAGCACTCTTGAACATGCTAGGACAACCACTATGTGAACAACTTTATTGTCTCCCTAAATCATCTCTCTTTCAGAATAAATATATCTGTCTGCTATATTTTTATCATCATAGGAACTTTATGACTCAATGGTAGATACATAAAGAATATCTTTAACCACCTGAAAAATAACCCAGAAACCAAAATGATAAAACAGCATGTGAAATGGTTAAAAAATCACAAATTAAATAAATACAACACAAAAAGTAATAATAATAAACCCAATGCATGATTATAATAGAGGTTTTCGATTCACCCACAAGAATAAAGACCCTGGGAATAAAAGGGAGGGTGGTAGAGAGAGTGGATGAGATGAAGAATTTCTGCCGAGGTTGCTCAGCTAAAACCTTCAAGCAGCCATTTGGTGATAGCAGTAGGTTATTTTCATGTCCGAGGTATAGGAATGATAAAATAAAAACAATTAAAAATGTTTGGCATCTTCAAGAATGACTCAAAGCCATTGTATGTGAGGTGGATATGATGTTGCATTGGTTATTTCAGGAAATTATGAGATATAAAAGTTTGGGATGGCTGCAAAGAGTTGAGAAACAATCAAAAGACTGAGCAAATTTTTGTATGATGCACTGAAAATTGAATGTTTGGCCAACATCTCCAGTTTCCTGTGGTTTCAGGGACAGAACCAATAAGCCCCAGTGTCCATCTTTAGTTAGCCACCTACTTATTTTGTGAAGAAATCAAAAGTGCCTGTAAAGGAGAATTAGGATAAGAGAGTAGAGAAGTTCATTCCTATTTTGCTGAGCATACTAGTTGAGGGTTGGGCAACAGCCAACAAAACAAATCTGTAAAGCAGAGTAAGGCATTAGAAAATTTTCTGGTAGTCTGGGAGAGAAAATAAAGCATAAAAAAAAACATCAGAAAGGTAGTTGTGATCTTTCCTAAATTATAGATTTCTGTAACTGTGCACAGAGATTTTACAAAGATTTCTCCATCCACCCCACTTCCCCCAGAGTCTAAACATGTAGTAGCACATTTCAATGATATGTTTTTGATTCAAAAACACAATTGAAGTAGCCTGAAGAGATAAGATGGCTTACAATAGGATAAAGATATATTGGGTAAGTACCTTCTTTGGTGCTTTCCTTCAACAGGAAGATTGTTGTTTCCAGGAAGCATGGCTACTAGTCCTGACGACATGCTCTCTGAACAAATATGGTCCATTTCCTTTTTCTTTCCCTCCTTCCTAATGTTTTGGACTCTTTATTCATTTTTAACTCTATTTTTAATCACACAAAAATGAAGAAATGATGAAGCTCACTCTAAATCTGGTTCTGGGGTGAGGTAAAGAATGTATCTGCTTTATTCCTGAAAGTCTACCTGTGAAAAGACTCACCGCCAACATTTTGTGCATACAATCCCATAATGGTGTTCTGCATTTGCAGGAAAATGGCAAATAGTACATCCTCACATCTTAGGTTACTTGTAGAAGATATTCTTTCTCTTTTATACATGGTGTAAACAGCAAGTCAACTGTCTATAATAGGATTTTTTTCTTTGTCTTTCTTTATTTTTAATGGATTTTATCTCTTAGAGCAGTTTTAGGTTCACAGCAAAACTGAGTGGGAACCTAAAACTTAGTGGGAAGTACAGAGATCTCATATGCTCCCTACTCCCACACAAGTACAAACTTTCACACAGTAAGTATCCTACACCAGAGTAAATCATTTTTTTTTTTTTTTTTTTTTACAATCAATAGACCTTCATTGACTCATCACTTTTATTTATTTTTAAAGTACGTAATTCTATTGAGCACATTTGGTTACAGTTCCAATTCAGATCATGGAAATAAATTTTGACTCTATTATCAGTAAAGTTTTATATTCCAAAGTATTCAATGTATGGCTTATTTTTATTAAGTCAAATGGGTGATTAGCAACACACATCTAACAGTTTTGAAGTCTGATGCTCAGGCAGTTTAGATATTTTATTTTTTTATTCAATGTCATTGAAGTATCTTTGAAGGGTCAACTTAGATTCAGGAAAACAGAAGTTTTGTGTCAAGTTTTACATGACTAGGGAAAAGAATGGGACATGGTTGCTCACACTGTCTGGGTTTTGTGATTTTGTCATATTCTTGGCAATCTTCAAAACCAGGCTTTTAGTTTGTCTTTGAAACTCTGTTTTTTAGATGTTGTCACCATAAAAACTTCTCTCTGAGAAATGTAAAATCCCATAAAATTTTAAACATAAATAGGCTGTTTAACTAAAAGACAATTCATGTACAAGGCAAGGAAAGTTATCAGGGATAAAGAAAAACATTACATAATGATAAAGGGGTCAATTTCCAAGAAGATATAACTATCTTTAACATGTATGCACCCAAAAACAGAGCATCAAAGTATGCCAGGCAAAAACTAACAGACCTACAAGGAGAAATAATTAAATCCACTATTATAGTTGGAGACTTCAATTCCCTCTATCAGAAACAGATCCAGAAGGCAGAAAATCAGTAACAACATATTGAATTCAACAAGACCATCAATCAACTGATATAATGGGTACATAATATATATATATATATATATATATATATATATATACTACTTCCTCTATAAACAGCAGAATATACATTCTTTTCAAGCTCACATGGAGCATTAACCAAAATAAACCACATTCTGGATCATAGAACACACTTCAACAAACTTGAAGAAAATAAGTTACACAATAAATTAAACTAGAAAATGATAATAGAAAGAAAACTGAAAAAAAATCCTAAAATGCTTAAAGACTACAAAACACACATCTAAATAAAACATGATCAAATAAGAAATCTCAAGAGAAATTTAAAAACATTTTTAACTAAATAAAAATAAAAACAAAATAAGTTTTGTGAGATCAGCAAAAGCAGTGCTTAGAGGGGAATTTATAGCATTGATTACATACTTGTACATTAAAAAATAAGAAAGAACTAAAATCAATTGTAATCTTCCACATTAGGAAACTAGAAAAGGCAGAACAAATTAAATTCAAAGTCAGCAGAAGAAAAAAATAATAAAAATTAGAGCAAAAATCCATGAAATTAAACACAGGAAGACATTAGAAAAAATGGAAAGCTGATTATTTGGGGGGAAAAATGATAAGCATCTACTCTGGTTAACTAAGAAAAAAGAGAGAGGACATGCATTATAAATATCAGAAATTAAGGAGGGAACATCACTACAGATCCCATGGACATTAAGGATAATTGAGGAATACTATGAAAAACTTTTTGCCGGCAAATTAAATAACCTAGATAAAATGGACCCATTCCTTGAAAGACACAATTTGCCAAAACTAATAGAAGAAATAGACAATATGAATAAGGTTATATATATAAAAAAAATTGAGTTGATAACTAATAACCTTCACAAACAGAAAACATCAGTCCCAGTTGGGTTCATTTGTTAATACTACCAACATTTAAGGAATAAATTATACTAATTCTCTACAATCTCTTTCAGAAGACACCAGTAGAAAAAATGCGTTCTAGCTTATTTTATGAGGCCAGCATTACCATAATACCAAAACCATAAAAAAATACTGCATGAAAACGAAAGACTAAAATATCTCATGAACATAGGTGCCAAAATCCTCAAAAAAATAGCACATTGAATCCATAAATGTACACCAAGAATTATACACTTGACCCAGGGAGATTTATCTCAGATATGCAAGGCTGGTTCAACATTCAAATCAATAATTGTAATCTATCACATCAATAGGCTAAAGAATAAAAATCTCATTATCACATCAATAAATGCAGAAAAAAAGCATTTGACAAATCTAACACTCATTCAGGATTTAAAAAGCAACAGCAATGACAACAACTCAGCAAACTAGGAATATAGGGGAAGTTCTTAAACTTGAGAAAGAACAGCTACAAAACTCTTCAGCTAACATCAGACTTCATGGTGAGTGACTTGAAGCTTTTCTCTAAGATCAGGTAACAAGGCAAGGACGCCCCCTCCCATCATTCCTTTTCAACATTGTACTGAAAGTTCTAGCTAATGCAATAAGCAAGGAAATTAATTAATAAAGCATGCGTATTGGAACGAAAGAACTAAAACTGCCTTTGTTCACATGACATGATTTTCTATGTAAGAAATATAATAGAATAAAATTGACCAAAAAATCTCCTGGAACTGATAGCATTAATAGCGAGGCTATAGGATACTGAGTTAATATACAAGTCATCTGCTTCCCTATATGCTAGCAATGAACAAGTGTGATTTGAAATTTAAAATACAATACCATTTACATTAGCACTCTCAAAAATGAATTACTAAGGTGTAAATCTAACAAAATATGTATAATCTGTATATGAGTAAAACTATAACACTCTGATGAAAGAAATCAAATAACTAAATAAATTGAGAGATATTTCATGTTTATGGATAGGAAGACTCAATATTGCGAATGGATCAGATCTTCCCAAGTTGATCTATAGATTCAATTAAAATCTCAGCAAGTTATTTTGTGGATATTGACAAACTGATTCTAAAATGTATAAAGAGAAGCAAAAGACCCAGAATGGCCAACACAATTTCGAAGGGAAGAAACAAAGTGAAAAAACTAATACTACCCAACTTTAAGACTTACTATAAAGCTACAGTAATCAAGACAGTATTAGTGAAAGAATAGACAATAGATCAATGGAACAGAATAGAGAGCCCCAAAACATACCCACATAGTCAATGGATCTTGTAAAAAGGCACAAGGGAAATTCAATGGAGCAAAGATAATCTTTTTGACAAGTGGTGCTGGAACAACTGGACATCCACATGCAAAAAATTGAATCCAGACATTGACCTTTTGCTCTTCACAAAAATTAACTCAAAATGGAGCTAAATACAAAATGCGAAACTATAGAACTCTTAGAAGATAACAGGAGAAAACCTAGATGACTTTGGGTTTGGCAGTAACTTTTTAGATTCAACATTAAAGGCATGATCCATAAAAGAAATAATTGATAAACTGGACTTTATTAAAGTGAAAAATTTCTGCTCTGTGAAAGACACTGTCAAGAGAATGAAAAGACAAGCCACAGACTGGGAAAATAATATTTTCCAAAGACATGCATGAAAAAGGACTGTTATTCAAAATACATATAGAACTCATAAAACTCAGTAATCTCAATAACAGAAAAACAAACAAACCAATTTAAAAAACGCCTTAATGGCCATCTCACCAAAGTATAGATACAGGTGACATATAAGCATATGTAAAGATATTCAATATCATATATTGTCTGCAAAATGCAAATTAGAACAACAATAACACACCATTATATACCAAGAGAATGGTCAAAATCCAGAACACAGACAACACCAAATACTGCTAAGGATGCAGAGCAAGAGAAACTCTCATTTATTGCTGGTGGTAAAAATGGCACAGCTACTTTTGAAGACAGTTTGGTAGTTTCTTATAAAACTAAATACACTCTTACCATATGAGCTAACAGTCATGCTCCTTGGTATTTACCCCAAAGACTCGGAAACTTACATCCAATTGAAACACTCCATAAGGATGTTTATAGCAGCTGTATTCATAACCACCAAAACTTTAAAGCAACCAAGGTGTCCTCCAGTACATGAATGAATAAGTTGTGCTACATCCACAGAAGAAACTATGATTACACACTAAAAACTAATGAGCTATCAAGCCATGCAGAAGAATTAGGATATTATGGGTATGCATATGTGAGGGCAAGGTGTATATAGAAAATCTCCGTACCTTCTGCTCAATATTGTTGTAAACCTAAAATTACTCTAAAAAAAAATGTGTATTTTAAAAATGGGAAAAAGGCAATGTATGTGTCAGTGGCCTCTGTTTATGACTGTGTAGTTGATTTGTGTATTAAACATGTTAAAAGATGTAATAGCCAAGTATGACCAGCTCTCACTATTTTTTTTTTTTTTTTTTTGTCATACTGAATTTTATTTCTAGAATGGAGAGGCATCTCATAAAGTGGAAAAAGTATGAACTTCCAATTAAGGTGAACCTGGGTTTGAATCTTGGTTTAAACACTAGTTGCTGGATGACTTTGGATTAATTACTTAACCCTGATGATCTTCATGTTTCGATCTGGGAAGTGGGGCTAAGCATATCTACTTTGCAATGTTGTCATGGCAAGGATTAGCAAAAACATACTTAAAGCCCATTTCACATAGCAGGCACTCCCATTGTTATATAATGCAGTATAAAGAGTCCTGGCACTGGAACCAGACCAACTATCTGATCTTGGGTAGATTATTTAACTTCTGTATGATTCCTTTTCCTTACTTGAAGCTTATGATAGTAATAGTATATATCTCATGGAACTCTGGTGAAAATTAAAAAAGATAATAGTCAAAAACCATATAAATTGCTAATAGCAATGCAAGGCACACAGTAGCTGTTACATAGTGTTTGCTGTAATTATAATAATATCATCTTGGATTGGAACCATCTAAAGAGAAAAACCTGTGCCCATTGCCTTAACACCTAGACAAAGATTTTGGTCATTGTTGTCAACTGACAGATTAATACTGAACTTTTCTTTATCTGTGATTTTGCTTATTGTCTTTGAAATCTGTAATGTCTCTTTAAGCTGTTTAGGTCAATTTCCTTATTTAGAACTATGCAAATAATGTATGTTTGTATGAGTTGTTAAAATTTTCTTTCCCAAATTATCTCCTCCACACTTTTTGGCATTAAATCATAAATTGTTTTTCATGGACCAGTGTCTCAATTATGCTTCTAGCGAGAAATAAGACTTCAGAGTAATACCTATACTGATCACTTATCTAGCGAGCTATGATACTATGGAAAGAAAATCATTAGATCTGGTATTAAACACACCCGAATTTAGACTCAGCTGTGTGATATGAGGAATGTGAGTTATTTTGTGGTCTAATTTCATAATATGCAAAAGGCATGACTGTGGAAAGACAAAATAGTGCATCTACCACTGTTCTATACACTCTGGAGAGACACAAAAACAGATACCTGATTTTTACATTTGGTGAAGTGATTAATATTCACAGTTCTAGTGACAACTTGCTTGGGTTCACATTATGGCTCTGCTGTTTACTGTCTTGGTGACATGGGCAAGTTAATTCACCTCATTATGCGTCAATTTCCTCATCTATGAAATGGAGATAATAAGAGAGCCTACTTAGGGGTTTGTTTTGGGGATTAGGTAAACCAATTCACACAAACGGTTTAGCATAAACTCTGTCATCTTTGGGATACACGATTTAAACACATACAACTGCAAGAAATGTAAATGCTGAAAATCAGAGAGTATGAAAAACAAGTGAGTGGATGAGAAATACTGACATCAACATTTTGTGAAAGAATACAACATAGAATATGCATCCCCGTTCAAATTTTGATGTGCCAAATCAAATAAATATTGCATCTCTCAGACATTTATAAATTTTCTTCATTTTGAGAACTTTCCGAGAGTGGGGAAGTGTTTGATAAGTTTGCAGTTTCTTAGAGTAGCAGAGAGCACAAAGTAGGTATCTTTTTAAGGATGGTACATATGAAGAAAACCTGAATTCTGTTTGGGTTGTAGTGTGACTTCTAAGTTTCTAAAATCAGAGGTATATAGTCATACTAAATTACAAGTCAATTTACAAACAGATATGAAATTGGACACTGATTAACTAATTTTTACGTCAAATATTTTTAAATCAGCATGGGAAATCATTATTTAAATTATGTTGATGGAATATTTTTATGTATTAATTTTCATGTAGTTAGGAAACCAGGGTTTTTCCTATATTGGTTGCTTTTCAAGTGGCGTAATTCTATTCTGTTCCATATGCTATGAAAACAAACAAAAGAAAGCAAAACAAAACAAAAAACCCACTTTTGATTATGCTCATGTCTTTGCAATACTCTGGCTTAATATTTCACTTCGGGACTTAAAAGGGAAAATGCAGATTTTAACTTTCGTATTCTAATGAGCGGTAGAATTTAGTGACTCTTGCGTTATCAGTCAGATTTGTAACCTGTATTTAATGCTTCAGTAAGTCTAGAATGTGAACATTTTACAGCAAGTTCTCTT